>NW_022900934.1:22617401-22699874 GCF_012274545.1 Fukomys damarensis
CCCCCCCCCCCCCCCGCAACCTTCGCAGCTATGGCAGACATGGCTAATCAATACTTCATGTTCCCACCGATCTTCAAATCTGTACTCTGAGTAACCCACTGGAATTCGCTCATAAGCAGAAACAGTTCAGAGTTGACACTTCTTCAACTCTTGCAAATACTTATTGACCATGACAGAGCTGCTAAATGAGAGATCTGCCAGGTTCTTTTCACCTTCACCTATGAAGAATCCAGGCTTCCTCGTGCGTCTCTAGCTCAAGGCCAACCCACGGCTCCTGTGGCTGGCAGAATGCAGCTCTGCCCCTTGCCTGATGATGCCAGCTCTTCCTGAGTTGGTCCAACGATGACAAGCAGAGCACTTCAGAGACTGCAAAGCAGGCATGACCCTATCTGAGCCTTACACAGCACATGAGGCAGACAGGATAGAAGATATCAGTGCCATTTTACAGATAAGGAAACTAAGGCTCTTCTAGTGAAGTGACTTGTTCAAGGTCACAGAGCTGCTTAGTAGTCAGCACTGGATCCAGTACTCTTGTGTGTAGAGCCCTCATCTTGTACAGCTTATGCTTTTCAGCCCTGCCATGTTCTAGGTCAGTGAACATTTTAGAGCTCACAATGATAACAAACAATTTGCTGTGGCATGCATGCCTCAGGTTCGCCATCACTATCCTAGGTAATCCAAGCACCAGTCACAGGGGGCCATGGGTTATTCTTCAGACATCCCAATCCCACTCAGAATAACAATGTAGAGGCTAAGACTTTGGGAACTAGAGTTAGACTGCATTTACCTGGTTTTACCTTTTGGAGTTGTGTGACCAAGGGGAGGTTACCTAACTCTCTGAAGTCTAATTTCTCATCTGTACAGTGGAGATAACAGCATCTCCCTTGCAGAATTGCTGAGAGGATTAAACAAGTCAACCAGCACATTCCTAGAATGTGTATCAGTGATGAGCAGTAGTAAGAGCTTGACAGATTTCACCTGGTATTAATATTGCAAGAATCCCAGCTCCTGCCATTTGGATGTCCTTCTCTCTGGTTATGTTACGTTTCTAATAACATCACTCCTCTGATTCTACCGTATCTGCCAGATTTAACTTAACTTTCTTGGGTTCTTAGAAAGTTTTATCAGTGTTTCCATTTTTTTTTTTTGAGTTATTCCTTACCTCTTATGCCTTTGCCCATGCTGTTCCTTGTGGCCAGAATGCTTTTCCAATCTTGCCTTCCAGCCTAACATTTTCATCTGTACAAAATGCCTCTTCCAGAAGGCCTTTCCTGAGATACAGAGACTGGAGCAGGGGCTACCTCCTGGCTACCACAGTCCTTGGTTCTTCTCTCTAACACACAAGTATTGGCACTGAACATTAACACTTATGCAACATTTGTAAAAACTGGCCTGCTTTTGAGATACAAAGCAGGTCTCAGCAAATACCACAGAAACAATGCAATGGTCTCAATGCAATAACAAAAGATAACTGAAAATCACCCCCTCTGTTTGACAATTACGCCCTTCTAAATAACTCATGGGTTGAAGAAGCAGCCAAATTAAAACAAAAAAACATTAGAACTGAATGGCAATGAATATACAATATATCAATATGTCAAAATTATGAGATGCAGCTAAAACAGTACCTAGAGAGATATTTATAGAATTTAGTGCTTAGAAAATAAAATAAGACTGAAAAATAATGTAAACATTGGACTAAAAAAGTTAGAAAAGGAACACCAAAAAAAAAAAAAAAATGCAGAGTAGGGCCGGGGATTTAGCTCAGTGGTTCTGTTGCCTGCCTTGCAAGCGCAAGGTCCCAAGTTCGATCCCCAGTGCCAACAACAACAAAACAAAACAAAAAGTCCAGAGTAAGGAGGGAGCACTTGAGCAATTCCACATTCATCCCCCTCAAGCACCAGGGGGCGTCTCTGGGTCCCCAGCACAGCCCAGCCCACAGCTGGAGGCTGTTGGTAGATGGCAGGTGAATGAAAGCTCGCTGAGGCTAGAACAGTTTGGTTTTTCCTGATTCCATTTTCTTTATTAGAGTTTCTCAAGTTGAGCTCTTAGAGTACCTGTGTCAGATGGGACCACCCATACGTAGTCGGGTGAATCCACAGAGCCTACAATCTCCTACAAGCTTTTGGGTGATTCCATGTGTTCTGACCTTGAAGCCTAGGGTAAGGAGGCATAGGGATGTCTTGGGGTAATATGTGAGTCCGGTGGTCTGTCATGAGAACCACCCTTCTCCCCACCAACGTTTTCAAAGCCAGCTCCTAGCCACTTTAGAAAAGTCATGTCCCAAATCCAGGCCTCAGTTTACTTGCCTATAATATGGGCACAAAAGTGGTTATTCTTCTGTACCCCTAAGTGCAAGAATTTTCATCCTAGCATTCCCTCCCTGGGACAGAGGTAGGCACAGCTCATGAAAGCTGTCCTCTCTTTTCTGAATCATTTGAATACAACTACCTGGGAGGGCAGGCAGGGCTTTGTTAGGGTTCTTATTTCATAAATGAAAAAACTGATCATGGCTGCTTTGGGGCAACAAGTCTTCAGTTCCCCCTGGAACCACTCCAGAGGGAGGTCAGAATTCCTGCCTATTCCTCCCAGGTTCCTGGAGTATGGCATGCATGCATGTATGCTGGGTGGGTGGGATTACAGTTGGGAACCCCTGCCCGAGCCTTCTGGAACACCGGGCCTGGAAGAGGTCTCAAGCTCCTCAAGGGGCCCTGCTCACTGCACTTCCAGGGTGGTGGGGGCAGGGGTGGCCTGAGGTCACCCAGCAAGAGACCTTAGGGCCCTTGCCCAAAGGCCCCAGCCTGTCCCCTCTGGAGCTGTGTCTTTCCTCAGCAGGTTGGAGCCCCCACTGCCACGATGCTATCTGAGTGGAGCACCCATGATTGCTGCATTTGCAGGGGGCAACCTCTGAGCTGGCAGCAAGTGATAGGCTTGGAGGCTGGAGATGGGCAGGCCTGGGTTCCAGTACTATTGGCCCAGCCAGTTTAGGGACCCCGGACTTCTTGAAGCCTCTTGCTCTTATAAAAAAACAAAAAAGGAATAATAATCAGGGCACCTATCTCACTAAATTGACTGGGAGGGCCAGAGTGATCACATGTGTTGAATTACCTGTAGAGTGGGCTAAACTCACCGAGCTCTGCTCTGTACCATGGCCCAAAATAGTGACACTAACTGTGATGGCTTTGTCAGGATCCCTCAGGCCCTGGACTCTGGCTATGAGATTTAGGTTTACTCAGTTGCTCACTGAACCGCAATTTACTGGGCATATACCATGTGCCAGGCAGTCAAAGCTCAGGTACAGCCGCGAAGACCACAGCCCTGCCTTCAGAGAGCCTCCGTCTCAGCTGGGCAGACAGGCAGACAGATGAACATGCAATGTAATGTTAGGTAACAATATCTTCTGGGGGCAAATCAGAGGAGAAAAAAGCTGAGTGTGATGGGTGGTGAGGAAAGGCCTTTGGGCGGAGGTAAAGTGCTGGGCCTTGTTGGCACCTGAGGAAGCGCTGTGCCTGTGGGGAGCAGCAGCTCTGAGAGGGCATGTGGCTGTGCGCACGCAGGCTGTGTCGGCTGGGGAGCTGACGAGAGGGGAGCCAGGGAGGGTATGAGAGCCAGGGCCACGCACCTGTGCCCGGGAGCCACAGGAAAGCACGAAACCCTCTGGATGAAGCGCTGTTACCCTCAGGCCGCAGAGCCATCGTGGTGGAGCTGAGTTCCAACCCAGGCAGTCGCCTGCCAGCGCCCACTCTCTCCATGTGGCCTCAGCAAGTGTTGCTGGAACCTGGAGTCTGTCCCACACCCGGGCTGTGCCTGGGGAGAGGGCCCCAGCCCCAAGCTTCAGAAGCCAGAACCCCAAGGATGTGGGAGGCAAAGCAGGTCGGATGTGGGTCACAGAGGAGCCGGGTGGGGTGCTGGAAGGGGTGGGGGAGGCAGCCGCCTGGGGCTGGGCAGTGGGGGCGGCCTCTCCATGGAGACGCATTTGGAACCACCACTGGAATTACTCACGGAGGCCTGTGCGCACACGCGCGTGAACCCAGGGCCATGTGCATGCACACACCACAGAGCCCACGCATCCCGGAGCAGCTCCAGAGCCACTTCATGAATGACATCATGGCCCAGTGGGGTGGGGAGCATGGGGTCCCTCTTGGGAGCAGGGTTGGGGCAGAGCCCAGGAGCACTCACAGGCGGGCCCAGGGCTTCTCTGTAACCCCTGCAGCCTTGCAGCCCCAGGTTGGGAGGCATAGAGCAGGACCTGGACACCTCCACAGGCTCTGCAGGGGAACGGAGGTGAGAAACACAGCCACACAGATGGGCAGAAGAGACGGCAGTGACCAGAGCCCCAAGAGGGTCAAGATCAAGAGGAGCACTTGCTGGGCAGAGTGAGACTAAGCTTTCTGCAGAAAGCAGGGCTTGACCTGAGGTCTGAAGGACAAGTAGACATGGACAGGGTGAGGGGTGTGTGTAGATTCCTGGTATGGAGGGACAGGGAGGAGAACACTGAAGTCAGCCGTCTGAGGGGACAGCAGGGCCCAGGGCAGAGGCTGTGGCTATCTCAGGGCTGTCGAGAGCCCGGCTAAGGTTGGAGCATACGCGCTCACTGTGTGCCTTTGGACAGGGCACCTCCCTCTCTGTCCTGAGCCTCAGTTCCTCATCTGAACAGTGGAGACTGCACCTCGTTTTGAGACAAGTTTCAAGTGCTACAAAGGGTGCAGGCACAGAGCAGCCAGGATGATGGAGCCTCTGCTTCCTTCCTTCCCATGTGCTAGCTTCTGCCTTGGTTTCTCACTTTTTTTCTGAGACAGGGTCTCACTATATAGTTCAGGCTGGCCTTGAATGCCTGGTGATCCTCCTGCCTCAGCCTCCTGAGTGCTGGGATTACAGGTGTGTGCCACCATTCCTGGCTTCTCACCTGCTCTTTAAAGGAACTGTGGTCCCATCTCCAGGCTGGGGTTGGGCCAGCTCTAGTCTGGGTCTCATAGCAGCTGTATCACCCTGATGTGTCCGCTGTAGGCCCTGGCCGGTTCCCCACCCCCACCCCGGGCTCCATCTAGAGATCTCAGAGGGAATAAGGACAGGAATCTAGGCCAGTCCTGCCCTCCCTGCTCTCCCGAGGCCTGGGCTTCCAGATCACCAGAACATCTCCCGAATGTATCACACATGATTTAGCAGCCCCCAGGACAAGCATTTGCTTCATGATATAACAGGTGAGGAGGTTGAGGTCTAGGAAGGAGACAGCTGCCCAGGGTCACAGAGGGAGTGAATAGAGCAGTCAGGGTCCCAGGCAGGCACTTCCTGGCCTCCCTGGGCTCTTGGCCAGGTCTTATTCAGTATACAGCCCTCTTCTGATGTATCTCATCCCCTTCTGTATTCTAACCACTCCTGCCCTGATGACTGTGAGGGCTGCAGTCCCACTATAACCCTGAGCTCTTGACCAAAAGTGAAGACTTCATGGAGATGGCACAAGTCTGACATGACCCCTGCGCATTCACAGCCCTCAACCCATCTGGCTTCCTTTCCCTTCCTGAGACACACTCAGCTCTTCCCTGCCTCAGGGCCTTTGCACAGGCTACTTCATCCACCAGGAATGTTGTGCCCTGGACACTCACGTGGCTGCTTTTCTGCTTCATTCAGGGCTCAGCCCTCTCCTCAAAGAGGTTTCCCTCTGACTCCCTCCCCACTCTCATGTTCCCCAGCTTTTTCTTCATAGCAGTTCTTTACATATTTTGCATATTGTCTTAACTCTTCCACTAGACTGAGATCCTTGTGAAAGCTGGGTCTGTTGCAATATCCTGGGGCTGATTCAGTACTTGAAACATAGTAGGTGTTTAATAAATATCTGTTGGGTGAATGGATGAATAATTGGAAGACATAAATGAAGGAATGAGTGACCTGCGGCCCTGGCTCCTGGCTGCCTCTCAGGGGCTCCCCAGATCTCCTCTGGCAGACTTACCGCTCCTGTGTACCATTCCATCGGCAGCCCTAACACCTGAGTTGGACACAGAGGTCCCCTGCCTCGCCCTCCCTGGTTCCAACGGCCCCCTCTCCCACCTCCAGTCAGGCTGGCAGCTCCTTCTGAGCCCAATCTCAGATCTGCCCATTTCTTTCTCCCTGCTGCCTCGGCCCCCGACCTGGCGACCCTCACCTTGCAGGAGGATCATCACAGCTCAGCTCTCCAATCCCGCCACTCGACCTGGCTCCTATGCTCCTTGCCTCTAGTGATGAGCCCACAGGCTGCAGCCCACTAGCACGGGGCCTTTGTGACGTGACCTCCAGTTTCCACAGCCTCAACGGCCACTCCACGCTGGGCCTCTGCCGCTGTGACAGCCTGTAGGTGTCCAGCCTTTACCCAGTAGTTCCCACTGCCAGCAGGGCCTTCCCTCCGGGGTCTGCCTGGCTCACTGCATCCAAGCTGTGCACCACCTTCCCAGGGACTCTTCTCTGCCTGGACATGGGCTGCCTCCACTTCTCTGGTCTCTTCTGGCCCAGGCCATCCTGCCCTTGGCCTTCTCAAACATTCACAGAATTCTGACCACCTGGCAGACAGACCTTGTCCTAGAACCTGAAATGCATTACCTCACAGCTTCTGCATGGGTATGGATGAAGACACAGAGGTTAAACGACTTGTCCACGGCCACCAACAGTAATGAGTGGAGTCAAAATTTGAACCAGATACATCTGCTTCTGGAAATTGTAAACTCTCTGGTACCAGGGACCACTTTGGGCTTTTCCGCCTGCATAATCACACCGGGCTATATCGAACAGTAAGTGTTCCAAGGGGAAGCATCTCGACGACAGGGCAAAAACTGTAGGACAACAATTGCAGCACAATCTAAGAAATTCCTAAAGGGGCTGCCTGGGACAGAAGGAAGTTCAACGCAAGCAGAGACAGAGGAGTGAGGAGAATGTGAGGAGGGAGATGCGCCCTGGAGAGGGGAGACCTGAACACCACCAAGGTCTCTGGCCTCTTGGTGAGCAATACTGTGCAAGGGACCATTCAGGGCACAGCCCCAAGGCGCTCCTAGCCTGTCACCAGGCCCCAAGGCCCAAGGCAGGAAGTCGGGAGTTTATAGGGACTCCCTTGAGTCTCGCATTTTCTTCAAAAGGGCAGCTTTAAGCCACCTCCCTGCCAGGGTGACCTGTATTCCAACAGAGACCAGCTAACCCTAGTGGCGTGCCTTCAGGCATGGTGACAGGCCGCTGCGAAAGCTACCACAGTCCTGTCCGCTTGCTTAGGGGACACTGGCTGTTCTGGGAATGGTGCTCACTCCGAGCAGCCCTTCTCTGCCAGGCCTTCTGCCGAGCACTTGGCACCTCACTGAGTTCCACTCCACAGCGCCACAGACCGGTGGGGAGGGCACGGCTCCATCCAGAAGACAAAGAGACCAGCGCTCAGAGCCGCGCAATGACTCATCCGGTGCCCCGTCTGCCTCCATCGGCCCCTTCCACTCAGCCAGCTTCACGCTGCTGGCAACAGCTTTCCCAGTCTGACAGGGCTCAGGAGGGGCAGCGCCAGAACACAGGAGCTGAGACTTCAATGGGCGACAGGTGGCCTGTGATGAGGGCCCTGTGCGGTGGACGTGGTTTGAAGTTCTTGGGGCTTCAGAGGGTGGAGCGGACTGCTCTGAACCTGGTCCCTGGGGCTGGCTGTACCATGAAGGACACAGATTTTATAAATATCTCAGTCCTCGCCAGGGGTCACGTGGCGTGGGGAATTAGCTAGGAGGCAAATCAGGAGGAGGCGGAGGGTTTCAGCTGTGCTGGCAGCCCATTTGGGGATGCAAAGGAGTTCACGGTCAGGGTAGGCAGGGCTGAATGGGTTTGCCCTCACCCACAGCAGCTACTGACCTCAAGGCTGGGTGTGGGGCAGGTGTTTTAGGTAGAATGCTCAGGGCACCATCTGAGTCAGGAACCACTGGCCTAACTGGTGGGAGTCCATGTAGCCGGACTTCCAGAAGTTAAGGGAAGGAGGGCTGACCCGCACTACTCAAGTCCACAACTGCCAATCACCTGGGTCAAGGCAGATTTGGTCTGGGGCCAGGTTCAGTCTGGGTTAGAAGTCTAGGCTCACTGTGCATTCAGGACATCCCAAGTTCGTTCACCTCTGATACCTAGTCTTCCTTAGGGACAAGCCAATGCCCCTCCTGCCATGACACAGGGCCCCAATGTAGGACTCTCCTCTCTCCAGGGAGGAGCTCTGAGCATGAGCTCAGTGTGACTAGAGGGGAGGGCAGTGAAGGCATCCCCGCTCCAGGGGTTTGCTATTCTGGGCCTCTGTAAGTCACAGCGTGGGAGTTAAATATAGGGGGACATCACGTGGCAGGCCGTAGGTGGTTAATGACCCTGCGGGAGGCGAGTCAGAACCCAGAGCAGAAGGCATACGGGGGGTGGGGGGGCTAAGTTAGGTCAGGGAAAGGAGGCTTGGGGCTGAGGCCTGCTAGGACCTCACCCTGTCTGACTTCAGGCCCATGTCTGCCTTCTCTGGGCCTCGGCTGTCCCACTGGGGCTGTGCTGCTCCCTTAGTTGTAACAGGCCATGGGCAGATGCTCTGTCCCCAGGCAGGGCTTGGTGGGGATCCTGTGACCTCCACTGT
This sequence comes from Fukomys damarensis, assembly GCF_012274545.1. Lineage (NCBI taxonomy): Eukaryota > Metazoa > Chordata > Mammalia > Rodentia > Bathyergidae > Fukomys > Fukomys damarensis. Next base: position 22,625,989 of record NW_022900934.1, read on the forward strand.
CACCTCCAAGCATCAAAGTCCTTCTTGGTGCTTGAGACCCAGTGCAAAGACAACCTCCTCCACGAAGCCTCCCCAGCCGACATTCACCCAAGGCCCTTGGTGCCATTTGCACACTTCAGCCTGGACCCCACTCCGATGCAGCAGGGTAGGCATGGTTCTGGCTGCTGCCCCATCAGACTGGGAGGCCAAGAGCCCAGGCACTGTCACTCACCTTTTGACATCATGGTCTTCAGGGCCGCAGAGTCCTGGCTCTCCTGAACCTCGGGCCTTTTGGAGAGTAGAACTGTGGCAGCCTCCACTGTTACTAAACTTATGTGTGAGTGGCCCTGAGATTAGGTCAGGCTGCACACAACTGGGCAAATAATTGTCTTCTTTTCCTTTCCAGGACACTCAAAGTCATACTCCTTCTTGCTTTCCTTTTTCCCCCTAGTCTACTAGGAAGCTCAGGGTCAAAGTTATAGTCCACCTTTAGCAAAGCATAACCTAGAATGATTTCATTTCTCTCCTATCTCTCATTTATCTTGTATATGGGAATTAAGGAAAAAGGAGAAAGAGAAAATGAAAAAAGAAATGAATGAGGAAATCGTCATAGTTTAGACTCATGGCTGAAAACGGTAACTTCCAGAGTTCACACAGAAGAGTGACGAGCCAGCTCTGGCAGCCCCAGATGGACAAAGGAGGCGCAGAGAGCTTCACTGACTTTCCTTCAGCCACAGAGCGAAAAAGAGCAGAATTCTAACCCAGCATATCTGACTCAAGCTCAAATATGCTATACTGCTTACTACAGAAACAAAGTCCTGGAGCCAACACAGAGGGGGCTGGGGTTACTGAGTCTGGACGTGGAGAGGAGAGGTAAGACAGAAGGGAGATGTCTGCTCTCTGAGGACAAGAAGAGGTGGGTCGAGGAGGAGGGACTTGCGTTCCGTGGGCTGCAGGATCCAGGGAGGAATTAGGGCACAGGGAGGCCAGCTCCAGCTCCGTGTAAGCCAGCACCTCCTAACAATTGGAGGCCCTGCTCAAAGGAGTGGGCTGCCTTGCCCGATGTGCCCAGTGATGTCCTGCTACAGAATTTATTCCTGGCAGAGAGATGGAATAGGAGGAGAACATGAAAAAAGAGACTCAATAAGGCAAGTGGCTCGCCCCATTGGCTCTCAACAGCAACAGGGCTGCTCTCGCGGGGCTTCTTTGGAAACAACCGGGACACCGTAAGTTGTGAGTGAGTGGCAGGGGTTCTACCAGCACCCAGTGTCAGGGACCAAATCAGGGATGTTCAGAGACCTCTAATGAGAAGCCAGGTGTGGTGATGCACACCTCTAACCCCAGCACCCTGGGAGGTGGAGAGAGGAGGGGTACAGATTCGAGCCTCGCCTGGGCAACTTAGAAACTTAGTGAGACCCCTCTCAAAATTAGAAATACAAAAAGGGCTCGGAATGAATGTTGCTTAGTTCCCTGGACTCAATCCTCTGTAATATAAAAAAGAAAAACAAAGAAACAAAAACCTGTAATGAGAGGGAGAGTGTTGCCCAAGGAAGAATCGTCCTACTTGAAATGCCAATGTGTCCCTGTAGGAAAAACACGAGATTTAGAAATTAGTGCAGAACTGGAACAGACAAAGGGACAAAGAGATCGATGAGACAGAGCAGAGTTCTCAGAAATAGATCCACAAATACACGGCACTTCAACATAAAACAGAGGCGGTATTTCAAATGAGAGAGAAAAGGACAGAGTATTCAGTGAGCGCTGCTGGGACAACAGGCCACACATTTAAAAACAAGGTTAGAGCCCTCCTTCACACCACATGCAAAGTAAAAGACCTAGCCTGGATTAAGCATCTAAATATGAAACATTCAAGGAAAATAAACATTTAAAATTGTTAGAAGAAAACACAGGGCATCTTCATGACCTTGGGTGGGGGAGGCCTTCTTAAGCCAGTTGCAGAGAGGTAAAAGTGATTTAAAAGGAAAGTGATACGCCTTACTACACCCAAAATTTAAACTTCGGAATAAAGAAGAAATATTTTCAACAAATATAACAAGGGTTAATATCCACATATATAAACTTCTTTTACAAATTAATAAGAAAAAGATAAGTGAGCCATAAAAAACTGGGCAAAATGTATGAACAAGCATTTTGTCCACGAGGAGAGTCAGGTGACCATGAACCACCTAATGAGACACTCGGCTCCTCTCATAGTCAGCGATGCTAATAAAAACAAGATATTCCCTCCCAGCAGACTGGCAAAATTAAAGAGTGGTAAAATCAACTGACGGTGAGGTGCTGAGGATGTGGGAACTCAGACATACGTCATGAACAGGGGTGTAAAGTGGCATCATCACCACAGAGGGCAATTTGACAGTGTTTAGTAACAGAAGACCGCACACCCACAAGGTGTTCAGGGCAGCACCTTGAACCCGAAAAACAGCAGGATGGGCAAAAATATGGGATAAACACACAGTGTGATCCTATTCAGGAGAGAAATGAGTGAGCTACATTTGTACCCGGGTAGGTCTCAATAACGTAAGTAATAAAAGCAGAAGGCAAAGATAATTAATTGATCAGACATAATTGACATAAGGGAACCATTCAGCACCCCTCCCCGAGACCTGCGTGTGGGAAAACTCCCTCCAACGGAAATTCAGCCTGCCTTCCTTCACCCCTCCTCCTCGCCACCAAGCATGCCTGCTCTGCGCTGACGGGTTCTGGAGATGAGCTCAAGGCCCCAAGTTCTGTCCTTGCTGTGGAAAGGACCCTGCTATGATTCCAGCCCCACTGTGACCCCCCGATCCTGGTCCCGCAGAAAGCCCTCCCCTCTGACCAGGTGCCACACACCGTCTCTGTGTGCCGGTCCTGCCCACTGCACAGGCTCCCACAAGAGTGTGGATTAGGTGGCTTTGTCTCCTAGGTGACACAGGCCTCAGCTGAGGGGGAGCTGTTGTGCTGTCTTCACCTTTCTTTCCCTCTGTTTCCCTCTACCATTCCTACCAGCTTTCTCTCCTTCCTTTGCTTTAGTGCGAGGTAAGGTGGGGGTGGAGGGTACAGCCGAATCTCTGGGTCTAGGAGCTACAGCCTCCTGGGCTGGGCTGGGGAATTCAGTCTCAGGACATGGGCAATCACAGAGCAGGTGATCACCAAAGCCAAGGGACTGTCAAGGGCAGCAGCCACAGTCACGTCCAGGGCCTCAGATGGCCACAACAGGGCCCTGGAGACAAGATGGCCAAGAACAGCCTAATTAGGCATGACAGTAGTCCCCAGAGGCATATTAAGTTTGAAGCCATTAGGGTGGCTGATGGAGGAGCAGCCAGAGCTGGCCCGTCCGCCAACCCCCACAGGGACACTTGGCTCTGAGGCTGAAGTCTGCCTGCCTGAAGGAATGTCTGTCAGCTAGAGCTGCCAGTTGCCGCCCTGGCCATGGCCACTGGTCCTGCTGGGAAGTGGCTGTGTGGGCTCAAGGCAGAAGTTCTAGGTCCACTTCTGCCTCTGATACTGCAGTGCCACCTTGTAGGGGGCTTCCCTCCTTTCCTTGGACCTTACTTCTACCGGTAAGAGCCAACCTGTCAGCCCTTTACCACCATCTCTTCTAAACATTCTGGAGCTGGAGAAAGAGGCCTGGAGATGAAAAGTGACTTATCTGAGGCCAAACAGTCCACAGGTGGGTCTCTTTTACACCTACTTCTGTTTGTAACACAATAATAATTTTTCATCTCCTGGGCCAGGAATTTAGCTCAGTGGTTCCACTGCTTGCCTCATAAGCACAAGGTCCCAAGTTTGATCCCTGGTGCCAACACACACACACACACACACACACACACACCCCTAATTTCTCATCTCTTTAGAGCCTAGGCCAGTATAACAGCAAAGCGGTGTTGCCTGAGGTCTTGGGAGAGGAAAAACATACAAGAAAGCCAAATCAAGCTTGGTGTGGAGGCTGAAGCAGGAGGATCACAAGTTCAAGGCCAATCTGAGCAATTTAACAAGACCTTGTCTCAAAATGAAATTTTAAAAAGGCTGAGGATCTAGCTCAGCAGTAGAGTGTTTGCCTAGCATACACAAAGCCCTGGGTTCGATCCCCAGTGCAAACAAAATAAATAACAAGCAACTCGACCCATGCTGCCCATTCACCCTCCCCCACAGGCATGCCTCTCCGGTGGGCTGGACCAAATGACACCCAAGATCTTTTGGGCCTTGGCATTCAAGTCTGTGGCTTCCCATCCTCAAGGCCTTTCTCTGGCTAAGAACCCTTATGATGACCCTTCCCTCTCTCCTTATGTCTGCTAAACATACCAGGCACTTCTCCAGGTCATTGCGAGGATTCAGGAACTAAGTTTGTCAAGCACCCAGCACAAGACTTGGCACACACAAATGTTCATTCAATAAATGAGAATTTTCTTCTTCTTCTTCTTTGGATTTTGTTTTTTGAGTCAGGGTCTCACTAAGTAGTTCAGGCTGACCTTGAACTCGCCTTGAACTCTCAGTGATCCTCCAGCCTCAGCCTTCAGAGTGCTGGGCTTACAAGCATGTGCCACTACACCCAGTGGGGAATTATCTTCTTTTGCACACAACTCTTGAGGCTGACACCCCCTTCAGATCTGGCTCAAAGTTCAGACCTTTCAGGAAGTCCTGTAAGAATCCAGGAGTGTCTGTGCTTAACAGTTTCTTCCTGAAACCCACCTTTAGCCCACCAACAACTCTCCTCTTATGACCGAGGGGGCTGTGACAGCAGAAACAGCCCTTGGGTCCTTCAGTTTTCTTACCTCTAGCATGGGCATTAAATATTAGTACCTCCCTTGTGGTACTTGTGGTTGACATTTAAAAATAAATGGCACATTACATAATAAGTTCTCAAAAAGCTGCTTGGTGGATGACCACAGGGGCCCCAGTTCCACCTCAGATATTTCTCAGATTTGCTCGATGCTAAGGTCAGAGCTTCTGACCTCTCAGCTGGATCTCCAGAAAACCACAGTCCTGAAAATGATTCATTAAAACTCTAAGAGCAGAACCATGGACAGCGTCCCCGGATGCCAGGACCGGGCCAAACCTCTTCTTCAGCACCACAGACGACGCCCTTGCCGTCAGCACCAAGGACAGGGAGGGAGCACAGGGCATCATGTACCCCCAGGGCCCAAATCAATATATCAAAATCACTCCCACCCTGTGCTGAAATGGCAGCGAAAGCTTCCTCTTTCCAGCTTGTTACCTGCCTCACAGTCTGTAAGACTGCAAAGGGTTGCTTTAAATTCTACCGTCACCTGCACATCTTTTATCCCATAGGCTTGTTTTCTCAGGTGTCAGCAAGTGAAGTTCCTTGGACTGGGGCAGCCCAGGAAAGTCTTTAGGGGGCACTTGATAAAGAGGACACCCCCAGGCTGAGAGCGCCTCCAAAGCCTTCCCTTTTTTTCCCTCCCGGTCTTATTAGAGATACAAGTAATGATGGCCCCCGGATAGAGTATCCCAGCCAGATGCAGCAGCAAGGGACAGGCCTGTTGCCATCTCATCTCAAGGGCCAGGCTCACTGCCCTGTTCTCAAGATACTGAATAAAGAAGAAAAGCATTTCTGATCCTTTATTCTGTTCCATTCTATCACTCATTCCTGAGGACACCTTTTCTTGGCTCCTCGCCTATTTGAGGAGCACTATTCTTGCCCTGATCACTTCTCTGACTTCACAGCTACCCACGTGGTCTCAAAGCAAACACCCTGAGCAGTCCTGAGCCTTTCAAGACCCCCAGAGCTTCAGTTCAGGAAACTTCAGCTTAGTCAGCAACTCGGTCCTTTTGAGGCAACAGAGGGGAAGATGAGTCACAACAGAACACTGGAGTCCTCCGCTTACAAATGGGAAGGAGACCACCTCCTCAGAGTTGTGACGAAATCAGATGATGTGACCGACAATGGGCCTGGCACATAAGAGGGCCTGAGTGAATATCTGTTTCCTTCTCCCAACAATGGAACTATAACAATGGCAACAGTGATAGCCACCAGCGGCGAGCGCCTACTATGTCACAGGTCAGTGTCTTGAAGGCAAGGCAAAGATTCCTATACCCTTAAAAAAAACACCAAGGTTCCCTGGGGATATAGCTCAGCAGTGTAGCACCTGCCTGGCAAGCTCGAGGCCCTGAGTTGGATTCTAGGTACAAAAAAGAGAGAAAAGAAAAGAAAAAGAAATCCAAGGCTCAAATGGGCCAAAAAGTCTGCCAAAGGTTATACAGCTAAACAAGTATCAAATTCCAGGCTACTACCCAACCTCCAGATTTCTGCTAATCACTGTCACCCTCACTGGTCACCCTGAGTGACCACCTTTTTCACTATGTGCCCACATCCAGTGCTGGAAGCCCCAGGGCCGACTGTCCAGGCCAAGAAGCTGCCAGACCCACTCCGGCAGTGGCAAAGATGAAAGCAGAATCCAGATACTTCGCCCTCCTCGGCTCCCATGAGATTCCAAGGGGGCTCTCCTACAATCCCTTCCTACACCTGCATCAGTTCCCTCCTCCCCTTATGCGGCAAGCTGGTGTTCAGCCCACCACCACTGTCCTTCCTTTTTCTGAGGGATGAACAATGTCACCCACCTTCTTTGTTTGGCCCAAAGAGCCTTGTACAAAGTAGGCCTTTAATGGATGATTTTAAATTATTCCGTCCATTCATTCGATCACTATTTGCTGAGTGCCTAATGTGTGCCAGGCATTATTTCTGGTAGTGAAATCAAAGCAGCAAGACAAAGCATATACAAATAAATGGGCATCCCAACCCTCCGTTACGACATGACTGTAGAGGAGTGAATCTGCCGGTTTTCTTGCCATCTTCTCTATTCACTGTGAGTGCCAAAAGGGCAAGGTACTGTCACTGTCATGTCCCTGGAATGGTTTACAGTGCCCAAAATACAATATATGCTCCCTAAATGAATGAATGCAGGTACAGCAGAATCAGAAAGGCAGCCACCATTTATCAAGAGATTGCTCTGTTCCTGGCACTCAATGTTTCATGCACATTAATTATCTCATGGAATTCTTCCAACAGCCCTTGTGAGTATTCTGAAGTGGCTCTCGCTAGCTATCCTACTAGCTCTCTTTCCTTTTTGCTTGACAGAAGTGCTCAGTTAGAAACAGTAACAATATCAGCTTCCCTTGCAGCTAGGGTGGACATGTGACATTTGGCAAATGAAATGTAGGCAAAAGTCCACTTGGTGGTGCTTCCAGGGAAGCTGTAAGATAGGCAGCCTCAAAGAATATAGCCTTTACTGCCTTTTCACTGTCTAATTCAGGTAGGGCATGCCACTTTGTAGCCATGAGAATGAAAGATACTGCTGAGGACAGCAGAGATGTGGGCTTTCGATCACTCATCTGAACTGCCGTACTGGCCCTGGACTACCTACCAACCTGGATTTTTTAATGTGGTACTTAGGATCAAGCCCAGGGGTGCTCTACCACTGAGCTACATCTTTAGCCCTTTTTACTTTTCATTTTATTTTTTTATATTGAGGCAGGGTCCCATTTAATTACTAAGTTCCCCAGGCTAGATTAGAGCTTGTGATCTTCCTGCTTCAGCCTTCCTGGATGCCAGGATTATAGATGTGCACCACTGCCTGGGTTCAGGCTGGATTCTTGTTACATGAAAAAACCAACCTCCTGATTGTGTATAAAAACGATACATGTTTTCTTCTGTTGCATGCAGCCAACTGCAGTTCCAGGTAAATTGCTACTACTACAACAGGTAAGGCTCAGAAAGGTCTAGTGCTTTTTCCCAAAGTCACACAGTGAGTAGATTTTGAACTGGCTGCTAGGTCTGATGCTAAAGCTCCTTCCTACACGTCCTGATCGCTCTGGGTTCCCCTGGCATCTCTTACCCAACCCCATCCCTAACTACATGCAGGTCCAGAGCCTCCTCTCCTCTCTTCCCTGTCTCACATCCCCGTATTCTGCTCCGATGCTGGCCCCAGCAACGTGCCATCTCTCCCAGGCCCATACGTCTCCTACTGCCTACAACAGCATGCACGGCAGAGCGTCACCCCATGTCCACAGACAGCTCTCCTGGTTAGTCCTGCGCCACCACCAGTGTGCCCTTCCTCAAGAGCAGTTCTCACAGGGTCGGGCTGCTGAGGCCTCCAGGGTCTGGCTCCTGCCCACTTTCGACTTTGTTCCTGCTGCTCCCGCCCTTAAGTCTGACGGCACTCACAGTGCCGCCCCGGCCCACCCTTCAGATCACAGAGAGGCCCACTCTGACCACCCAGCCTCGAGCAGGTGCCCTCACACTACCTGACGTCTCCCCTCTCTACCCCCCGGGCCCATTCGGGCACAAACTAGAATCTTGTTCGCTTACGGTGGGTGTGTTTATCAGCTTCTTGAGGGCAGGAAACAGGCCCATCTTTTCTACCACTTTCTCCGGTGCCTGGCATGAGGCCCGGCGCTTGGGCTCCACTGGGAGGTGCTGAATGAAGCTCAGACTTGCTTCCCACACCATCCCGCCACCCACTTTCTACTCCAGCCAAACAGAACTACTCAGGCTTCCTACTGCGGCTGACACCTAATCTCCCCCTCTCGACTCTGCCTCCAGCCGGGCCTTGCTTGCCCTTCCTCTTCCCTTCCAGCCACCAGAACCAAGCGGATGGGCATTCTGGACTACCAAGGACAGTAGAGCTTTGGGACAGAGAGAGCTGGGTGTGAGCACATGCACGTGTGTGTGCATGTGGTCACCTAACTCTTACCCTGGATGTGGTGGCCACCAGCTGTCATTCTTGGATGTATTTCTGCCAAAGACTGAAATGCCCCCAAATTCTCCCTGTGGCCAAAGCTATGGCAAAGAAGAAAGAAAACCCCTCACCTTCACTGAGCCATCAAAATGTGCTAATAATAGTGAACATGACAACGGGAATAATAGTGGCTACCACTGGTGGAATTCCTGGCACGTGTCAAGCACCACCCTAAAGCTTTTAGTCAGATAGATCCGACTATTGTTCCCAGGGGACAGGTGAAGAAAAAGAGGCTCAGAGAGGTGGAGCCACGTACGGAAGGTCACAGACACAGGAAGTGGTCTGGAGCTCTGTTCCCTCTAATTTCAGACCCTCTGCCTGCCAGCTTGAGCTGGGCCACAACCAGGTGTGGGGGAAGAGTCTTCCCTCACACCTCATGCTGCCTCTGAGCAAAAGGTAGGGTGCTCCAACTGGCCCACAGGGCTCTCCTGGGAGAAGGCTGGGCCGGCCTTTTACGCTCCTCCGCAAGGCCACAGACTAGTGCTAGAGCCCTCTGGGAAGCAGGCCAGGCAGTTGCGCGGTGGATGGAAGTCGATGAGCCTGGGTTCTGCTTCCTCACGAAGGCTGAAGATTTTCCCAACAGCCTGAGCCAAATTTATCTGCCAATCCCCCAAAGAGCTGGTTCCAGCGTCTGTCTGGAAATGTCAGCCCGTGTGGTTGGAGGAATGCGAGGAGAGTTTTCCTCTAAATAGCAGGAAGCATATGGGAGGCGGATGGTGCCCGCCGCCCCAACCTGCCAGCTTTTGCTCAAGTGGGAGCTAAAAGGGGCCCAGAAGGGTCTGGAATTCCTACTCCCTCCTGAGGAGAGGAAGCTGGAGACAGAAACAGTGCAATGAGAAGGGCAGAAAGTGGGTTTTGAAGGGCAGGCAGGGAGGAGCACCCCGATGGGAGAGGAAACTGAGGTGCTTAGAGGAGAGCACCCAGGGATTTAATGCATCGAACACAGTGTAACAGCCACTGCTCATGGAGCACAGGCTGCACGCCAAGCCTGGGACCAGCACTTTGTTTAGATGGTTTCACATCAACTTTGTGACAACTCTAAGACAGGGGCTCCTATTATTCCCACATTACAGATGAAGAAACTGAGGTTCAGAGTAGTAAGAACTTTATTACTGGGGAAAGGCCTTCCAGATCCTCAGTTTAATCACTCTACCGACTTTGCTAAACTGTGGTACAGAAGCTGCCCAAATAGTCCCACTTTTGGGAAGGTCACTACCACCATCATTTGTCTGCAGAGAGCTCTTTGCATCCAAAAGGTTTGCCTAGCCTGGGTTGGAATTTCTTCCCTGTGCTCTTCCAGTGTCCCTCCCTCTCCCAGCAGACAACCTGTGGTTCTCTTCTCCAGTAATGGACTGCAGTGCTCTGCTCCAGCAGGTGGAACTGGGCCTCTGGTGACCAATAAGCTCCCTTGCCCACCTCTGCCCTCACCACAGTAACCAGAGCAGCCCCACTTCCTGAGTACCATGCACTGTGCATGGCTGTCCCAGCCTCAGGAGGTGCTGATATCACCTTCAGAGGAGCAAGCAGAGGCTCCATTGGGGGACGACACTTGCTCCAGGCACTTGGCAGCATGTATGGACCTTGGAGACCTCACCAAGTTGCTGTTCTAAGTCTCACAAAATGTCCCTAATTGAGGACACTGACCCAGCCTTTGCTATCAGCTGGACATGGGCTCACAGAGCCTCTGTGCCCACACCTTCCTCCCAGGGTAAAACATGACCCTACCTCCCCACTTCTGGAGCCCCCAGCCCCCAGATCTTATTGACCTTCCCTGAGAAAGGCCTTCTACGCCATCCCCAAGATCCTGTCCTGCCTGTTGTCAACCATAACACCAGCCCAAAGCCAGGGTATTTCTAACACCTTGCCCTGCCCTTGGCTCTCTTCTACCTTAAGGATCAAATTTCAACTGCCCAGCCCAAGAGTGGAGGCCTTCAGAGCTCCAGTCTCCTACCATCCCTTGTTTGGCTGACAGCCTGCCAGAGGTGGGTGAGGTCTCTGAGGAGCCCCATCCTTCCCAGCTCCCCACTCCCAAGTGCTTTTCCCAGGAAAGCCCTATTCATCCCTTAAGATGCACTCAGAGAACAGCATCAGCTGCTTTGGCCCTGGAGATCTCTGGGCATCAGGACCTCATTCTGCTTTCTTGGGTGTCGCCTGTCATCGCTGGTCGAGATGCCGCCCTTCATTTCGATGGTTTCACTTAAACTTTGTGACCAACTCTTAAGATACGGGCTGAAATGGTCACAAAGGGGGTTCCAGGACTTCTTTGTAGCCTGGTGCCTGGTCCAGCACCTGGCACGTGGCAGCGCTAATCAATGTTTGCAGAGTGTGAGAATGAACCGGTTAAACAGGGACTGCGGAACACAGTAAAATACTAGAGACCCATAAAACATGGCTCATATGTGTTATATCCTTTATCAGAAACCCAAAAATGCTGCTGTGAGCCACAAAACATTTGATTAATGAGAATTTAGAAGAATTTAGAAGGGTGTCAGGGATGATCCTAAAAAAAACTGCCAAGCCCAAGTACTCTAGATGAAGTGAACAGCTTTCACCTGAAGCGGGTGGGGAGGGTGAAGGGCTACAGAGGGGTCAGGGTTGGGAGGGATGGGGATGTGTCCCAAACTTGCTCTGTGTTGCCGTATGGATAGCGTGGTCTCTCAGCCACAGTGCCCCTGTTTGTAAATGAAAGGAGAATTTGGGGAATTGGCTGAGGTGGCCGATGTGTGTCCAAAGATCTAAACACTTCCTCTGCTGTTAAGTTAGTATGTACTTTGTTCAAACTCCCAGTAGGGCTTGCAGATGCCAGGAACCCTATCTTGGGCTCCCGGCTGGGAGAGCCCTGCCTCTGTGGATGGTCATTCAGTCCTCAGTGCCGAGGCAGCGCCAAGACTTTGAACTTGGTCCTGTGAAAGTAGCCTTCTAACGTGCAGTGGAGGAAATGGGGACTGAGCTCCCCATCTCTGTGGGTGGACAAGCAGTGGCCGGCACCTCAGAACAAGAATTCTGACCCAGGAGGGGAAGGAGTTTAGATCCCAGCTTTCCTCGCTCCTAGGCTGACCTTTGTGTCCTCTCCGCTCCTGTGTGCACACCCACCGAGCACTCCCACATTCCAGGTCAATCACCTGTGTGTCCCCTTTGTCCCCTAAAGACTGCACAGCCTCTAGGGCCAGGACAGACCAGGACACTGGAAGAGCCCTAGTCTCCTGAGCTGAACCGGAGCCTCGGAGATTCCGATGTTCTGATTCTGTGAGAGTCTGAGCCTGCCTCAGGGAGCTTCTGGCAGTGGGTCTGGGCTCAGGCTCCTCTCCAGTTGCTCCTTTTTTTTCATGATTATTATAAAAGTCATGCATCTTGGGAAATTCAGGTATTTATAGGAGGAAGGATGTGCTGGGTTGGGTCACCATTTGGCCCACTTTTGCTCACAGCCTACATTTGCTTCTGAGGGAGCCACACTTCCCCACTTTCCACTCTTGAGCTTCCGAGGTGTGGACTTCACCCCAGCTGGGGGGCAGCACATAAGGGGAGCGCTGAACTGCCCCGGAGCAGCACCTGCCTGAGGAGCAGGCACATCCCACAGATTGGGCCAAGCAATGCCAGCACCTGTAAGTCTCAGCTCCAGGATTCACCTTTGAGCTATGTCAGAAGAACCTTGTTTATGTCCCAGGAGAGGCATCTCACTACCTGTACAGGAGAGCTCCATGGGAACACAGGGTCCACCCCGGGGAAGCAGAGCTCAGAAATGGCGGGAGGAATCAGGTGCTGATGAGCCCTGGAGGCAGTGGAGCCTGTCGCAGACACAGCTCTGGACTTTATGGTGATAAGCCAACACATTCCAGTTTTAAGGTGGAGGCTTTTTTTTTTGTCACTTGTGCTAGACAAGATTTTGAGTGATAAGAGCAAAAATAAAAATAAAGCTCACCATACCTTGCCATCCACAGGAACCACTGCGAATAGTTCAATGACCATTCTTCCACATTTCTCTGGGCAAGGACATGCATGTATTTATAGTTTCTCATAAAAAAACACCAGTAGTATCTGCATAGAGACTCTATTCTTTCCCTCAAGTCCTAACACCTGAAAACGACTCCAGATCTAAATATCACACAGCACATACCATATCCAGCCTTCTATTTTTCCCCTCTACCCTACACGTAGACATGTTTCCATGTCAACAAGCATAGCTCAACAGCACTGTCGCCGGAGCTGTGGGAACACCATTGTCTGGCTGGACATGTTTTATTCAACCATCTCTCACAGATAGATAAGTGAGTAGCTTCGAGTTTATCACCATCATCAAGAGAGGTGCCATGAACTCACTTGTAAAATGCCTATATTTGTTTGCACTTGCCGGACTGTTTATGACAAAGATCCCATGATTCCAGGAGAGTGACTTCATGAGCATAACTTTCTCTGCCTAAGATTTAAGATTCCGAGTCTCTGTGCGGTAGTAAGGGTCTTTCCCGGCAAGTTTAGTGGTTGTCACAAAAAGGCAAACCCGGGGCCCAGGCATCCTCTCCCAACAGCGTCTCCAGCAAGAGTGCTTCATTGGCAGAGGCGAGCGAGAGGGTGGGAGGGAGCCAGGGTCGGGCGGGGTGCTGCTGGCCATTGTCCTAGTCTCCTCTCCCAGTCCATCTGCCTCGGTGACTAAGGAGGGAGAAGCACCTGGGGAGCCTTGGCAAGGCACGACAAGCACACAAGAGGTGCCACCTCTGGCTGCCACAGGGACAAGGGCAGCATCTACCTGTGAGGCCACTCTGGTACCGTTCTAGTCCTACACAAGCCTTAGCTCTCATAAGACCCAAAACTACCCTGTGACGCTATTTTTTAATTTTTGTTCTATAGAAAGTAGCATCAGAGAGGGTGAGTGACTTAACCAAGGCCACACAGCCAAGAAGTGGTGTAAATGAGATATGACCCAGATCTGATCTCCCAGCCCATCCCTTGTCCCATTTTTCTTAGGATCAGTAGTAGGAGCAGAGAACTGGTCCAGGCAGGACCATGGGAGCCCTAACCCCACTGTCCTTCCCTCACAAGCCCTAACATTCAGAAGTGACTCCAAATCCTGAAAAGTATAAAGAAGAGAGCAAAGACCACCTATGCTCCTCTCTCCAGGAAGGACACTGTGAACAGTTTCCAGAAACATTCATAGTTCTTACAAAAGTGATATCATGCTACCCATGCTGTTTTATAACCTCTTTTTTTAAAAAAATCACAACACACTATGATGTTCTCGCTGTAACAATAAATTTAGATCCACGGCCCCGTTTCTAACAGCTGCAGCAGGCGCTTTGTACGGCTTCAGTGAGATGGGCTTAACTAGTCCCCTGGCTTGTTCCCAAGAGTCCTGCGACTACCAGAATCGCTGCGATGAAGTCGGCTCTCTAGCATGGCTGATCCTGCCCCTGTAGGCCGCTGTCTCGGACAGCCCACGTCATGCAGTCCGGGCCCCACCTGTTCATCTGTAGCTCTGTCATGCTGCTTTCCTTTCTGCACTGGATTCTCTTCTCATTCTGTTTATTGTTTTGGACAACTGCATGATATCTGTCCCTCCCCCAGGCTGTGTCCTCTGTGAGAAGTGTAGACCAGCCAGGACTAGTCTCACTAGACAGCTTTGGGCTCCAGGAATGTCTCTGTCAGCAGAGCGGGCTGCTCCCTCCAGACCATGACCCCAGCACCAGCTCAGTGACCTAAACAACTGTCTTACAACTTGCTTCCAGCCAGGTGCTGCTTGGAGCTTCTATGCCCAGGAGTTGCCCAGCACTGGACCATGCTGGCTGCACACAGGGCACCAGGCACTGGGGCTGGCTGTGTGGCCCCTGGCCCGTCATTTTCCCTGCCAGTCCCCTCATCTGGACAATGGGGCCAATGTTGCTAACCTCATGGGGGTTGTTCTGAGGTTAAACGAAGGTAACGGTAGTGTTAGTATGTAATTAGTCCTCAGGAAATGGCAGACTGGCCTCGTATCTGTTAGAGGTTGGTTCTGACCCTGCCGTACCTGCATGTCCTCTTTTTCACCTTGAATGAGCCTGCATATGTCTGGCCCCCTCCCCTGGGCTGACCCTAGGGATGTCCTATTCCTATCCTTTAACTCTTGTCAAATGGCTAAGTGCTCTCTTCCGACCCATTGTCAGCCTCCCAGACTTCCAGGTTCCGTGGCCACAGACACCTGGATGGCCTCTTAAGCCTTGCCACAGACATAGACACATCAGAGGGACAAAAGAAGTGCCTATCCTGGAGGACATCCTGGTCCCATCCTTGCACGTGAGGCTTGAGGCAGCATGTCTGCTTTCTGATCGTGCTGCCCACTTTGATCGCAAGCCGAGTAACTTTATGTCCATAATCCTCACTTTCCTCCTATATATAACATGGATGGGCAGAATAAAAGAATTCATGAAGATTCAATGATCTACAAATACATGAAGCTTAGCAAGGAGTCTAGCATTCAGTAAGTGCTCAATAAATATTAGCTGTTACCACTGCAATTATATTTTAGTCTTTTTACTGATACAGAGGAAAGTGCAAGGAACAGTGCTATAGTATTGAGCGCAATAAGTTGTTAGAAAGCAAAGAGCGGTGTACCTACCACCAGGTGCATGGACGGAACGCTGCCTGTCCCACAAGCCCCTCACACCTGTCTCAATTCTTACGGCCTCTTTCCTCCACGCAGTGAAACTTTTTTTCAGACTTTATGCTACCGTTACTATTGTTAATATGTGGATGAAAATGTCAATGTGTGGCAATTCTTCTCTGACCCAGGTCTTTTGACCCTGGGGACCCGGTACCATTGGCTGCCTCTGCCCTGGGCATGGAGACTCCCCAAATGGTTTCCCGGCTCAGGCTGTTCTTTAAATAACCAGCTTGTTAGCAAAATAGCAGCAGTAACACCTCCCTCGCGCCGCCCCAGCCTCCATCTTTCCACACGATGCTGACGGCTGCTCCCCCAGCTCGTGCCAAGGAATCCCGTTCTCCGTCACTGGGCCACACACACCAGGGGCTGCCAGCTCAGCTGCATTCCCAGTATGTCCCCCAGGGGTGGAGGTGGGTACTGAGTGACAGTTGTTTTCAGGGAAGCCCGAGCCCACACTCGCAGGTCCATGCCTCAGTCACCAGGAGTTCAACTGAGATGGCCAAGAATGGGATGTGTTTAGCACAATGCCGGGCGCATAGAGGCTGCACAAGAAACGCCAGCTGTCACTCAGGCTGCCCCTGCTACCCATGTCTTCAGGGAGGCCAGGCCTTCCCTAGGCACAACAGGCCCATCTGCAGAAGACAGAATCCCACTGAGGCTCCCAGTTCCAACGGAGATGTCCGAATCACTACGTGGCGACAGCTCCTCAGCCAAATGCAACAGCTGTCTGTGACTGCCGTGAGGACAGAGGGCCGGGGCGGGGAAAGAGGTGGTGAGGCTGCTAATTAATGGGACCTTTTCACAGTTATTAATAATAAGGCTGGCAACTCATGAACGTGCAGCTCCTTGTTCTCAAAGAAGCATTTCTACATATATTATCGGCAGCGAACTTTGCAGTTTTTTTTATTATCCTTGACATTTGCATATAATACATATTTACGAGTCTCTTCCCTTCTCATACCATCCCATCAGGGAGGCTGGGCAGCTGTCGGCAGATGAGGGAACGGGGACTGGAGGGGACGGCTGCTGTGCTGCTGCCTGTGCCCACAGAGGCTTTCTGGGGTCAGCATGGAGCCCAGACAGCCAAAAGGCTGTGGGCTCATGGGTCCTGCTGGCTTCCCTCCTCTTCTCCCTCCTTGCTCTCTCTGCAGCTTGCACTGTACAGCCCCCTGTACAAGGCTGCGGCTGTCTGGTGGGGGAGCAGCGCTCCTCACCCTGGGGAGCCGAGGCAGAGGAGCCGCCCTTAACAATGGGCCCCTGTAGCACTGAGTGGTGCTGGGTGACCCGTGCCAGCCCTGGTCTCACGGAGCCCATTTCCTGACCTGGGAAGCAGCTCTGTCTCCCCCGCAGGGCCTTGGGAGGCGAGTGGTGAGGGTATGGCAGTGAGACACAGAGAAGCACCAGGTGCCGGGCTGACACGAAGAGGGCTGCAGTGGCTGCTCCTATGTGTGATCAGGAGCACGGGAAGGATGGCAGAGCCAGTGTGGGTAGAACAGGCTTCGGCCTTGTCTGATAGGTGTCAGAGGTGAGGCTGGGCCCAGCAGCTCATCCCAGGGAGGATTCACGAGGTAGGCGCTAGAGAAGGCACGCCGCCTCGGGAGCCCCAAGTTCCCATGGCCTTCAGCACGGCTCCCCGGTCCTCTTCCTTTCCTGAGCTGATGCTGCTTTCTGCCCTGCCTCCTGGTTGTGGCAACATTTGGCCACTGAGGAACACAGAGCTGGACTTCTGTGCCTTGTCAGGCGCGGCTTCCCCACTCTGAGGCAGTTTCTTGTGGAATGGGTGCAGTTACCATGCCCACCTCCTGGGCTGTCAGGAGGACAGGGTACAACAAGCCATGTACCACAAATGGTGCCCAGACCTAGAAAATCTCCCACGGAGGTCTCTTTGCCAGCATGTGGGCGCCGGCGGGAGGGAAGGCTGGGCATTTCCCAACTGTGCTAAGTGTGGGTGGGTGGCTGAGGCACCCGGGCCTGTGGCTGCAGTTACTTACCAACCGGGGAGCTACGTGCACAGGAGAAACAGGAACCAGGTGGTTCACAGCCAGCGTCACCTCAGGGACAGGCACTGGACCGAGGGGTGGCACACACATCCCTCCAGGCACTCGATCAGAGATGCTGGCAGGAAGCAGGATGGGGCAGCAGCCCTGCCAGGTCCTGGTCACACACAGGGTCCACTGGCACCTGGCAGAGGAGGAAGCAGCGGTGCCTGCAGGAATGGGGGAGGAACACTCGTCAGGCAATAAGTTCTCCACTTGGAGACCCTTGGATCTGCCCTGGGGACGCCAGGGAGGAGGACAACATGGAGCAGTCGTCACAGGAACCCAAGTGTTTGTACACTACATTTTCCCCAGCACTCTGGCATCCCAGCTCATGCGGGCCCCCACATTGTTTTTTAGAGGCATATTTGCATGTCATGCATATTTACAATGCCTTTCCCACCACCCACAGAATCCCCACCACAGCCTGGGAAGCTGGGGTTCCAAAGCCTCAAAACCTTCCTCATCCTGCTTCTCCTTTCTTTTCCTCAGAATGAAGGAAGTCAGGAAAGGGGCTGGAGTCATACAGTTCTGAGTTCAAATCTCGGCTCCACCTCTCATTTGCTGGCTGATACTGGGTACGCAGTTTCCTATTTTTGAGCCTCAGTTTCCTCACTTATCAGATGGGAATAAGAGAACCTCTTCTGAGGGCACCGTGAGGACTCAGAGGCTAACGCACGTGGAACGCCTGGCATGAGTGACACGCCTGGCCATGACCCTCACAGAGGCGCCTGCTATGTTCCCTTCACTGTGTGCCCCCCCACCTCCCACGCGACACATCCTGGGGGAGAGCAGAGGCATCCAGGTGTCCCTCTCCGCCCACCTCTCCAGAACAGGTGTCATCGCTCCAGCTGGGCTCTTTAACACAGCAGGAACCAGCTCTTGGAAGAAAAAGGGCCTCCCTCCCGCACCCCTCCCAGGAGCCTCCTGCCTGCCTCGAGGCCTCAGGGAACGACCTCCACTCTACAGGTTGCGAAACTGAGACACAGAGGAAACCAGGTGGCACACCTTAGGCTTCTCGCCTGTGGCCCGGGAGGGGATGGATGGGGCAGCAGGTCGTGTTGAGGGCTCACCTTTCTCACCTGCTAACCCAGGGCCCCAGGCAGCACCCCCATTCTCCTCCAAGGGGCTGCTCGGCAACCACACCTCCCACATCAGAGCACCTACTCCTAGAGAAGCCAGAGCCTCACAGGCTCCTGCTCATATCCTTCTCACAGCAGCCCTCCTCTTCAAAGGAGGAAACAGGCACTTAGAGCTGCAGTGGCCACACCCCGAGGAGGAGGCAGGCCATGGCTTCTGATCCGGAAGAATCAGAAGTGCTGCCCACTGCCCGCAGAAGAACAGCCACACCAAGCGAAACAGGCAGGACTCTCTGAATGTTTAAGTAGCAAGAAAAGAAAATATCAAGCTCCAAAACATTCTGGACACAAATCCTTAAAGATGCATAAAAGATTTCAAGAAGCACCATAAGGCATGAAAATTGCCAATGCATAAAAAAAACCAGTGCTCAGGAGGAAGCAATCCTCACCAAGTTGTCACTTCGAGCCAAATTTACCCAGACCCAGAGCTGAGGGAAGCAGCGACAGTAGGAGGGGGCTTTCCGAGTGGGTGTGGCACAACAGGACAGCAGGTGGGGCTCTGACCTGGGTACCTCAAAGCCCCTTCAGGCTCCAAAGACCAGCCCTGGAGTCCCGGCCCTGCCGTGGAGGTCCCGGAGCCTCCCCATCATTATGACGTTCGGGTTGTCCCTGCTGGCTGTGATGCCATTCAAGACTCTGCAACTCCCACGCGGGATGGACTTTGAGAACGCTGGGCCGTGACAGAAGCCAGGCACCGAGGAGAACGTGCTGCATGAATCTGTTTTTACGGAATGTCCAGAACAGGCAAGTTCGTAGAAGGGAGGGTTGTGGTTGCCGAGGGCTGGCGGAGGGGAGACTGGGCAGAAGAGACACAAAGAGGTGTGGGGGTTTCTTTCCGGGGTAATGAGGACGTTCTAAAAGGGACTGTGGTGATGGGTACACAACTCTGCAAATATGCTAGAAGCCAGGAAGCGGGGCAGTGTACGGTATGCGAATTGTGCTTCAATACAGCTGCTAAGGCAGCCCAGTACTTAGAAGCCAGCAGAAAATTCTGCAGCTTCCCAGTTGAAGTTCAACCGTCACAGCCTCTGGGAGCCTGCGTTTCCCTGGGTTCTGCCACAGCCCAGCACACCTGGGCATATTCTCCCAGAAGCCACTCCCACATCCCCTCTGCCCCAGGCGGCTTTCTGTCCCCCATCTCTCTCCTCAGGAAAGCCTTCTGGACACCCTAAACAGGTCCACCTCCCTGAATGGGCTCCTAGGGCTCCCTCAGTCTCTCCCTCGCTCCCCTTCCTTCTGATGTGGGATAAACGTTGGCCGATGCTGCGTCCTCCAGCAGACTGGACTGCTGGGGAGGGGGCCGACTGCAGCACATCCGCTGTTGTCACCGCTCAGCACAGAGCCTGGCACGCAGTGCTTGGTGCATAGCAAGTACTCCGGCAATGTTTGCTGACTGGATGGATGAATCAGAAATCTAAAATCTAGCATGCACAGTTGGATTCAGGTCCTGGCTCCACTCCCTTCTGGCTGTATGACCTTGGGTGAGTCGGGTAACTGCTCCAAGTCTCAGCACCTACCTCGGAGGGTAGCCAAGGAGGAAAAGGAATAAAGAATGAAGGAAGCTCTTTATGAAGTGGTTCCTTCCACAGCTGTTCTTGCCTCAGCCCATGGAACCCTGCCCTTTAGCCATTCCTGCTCAAGTCTGGGAGTCTCCTTGATGCCTCTCTTTACCTCACCTCCTACATATAGGCCAGCAACACCTCTACCTGATCCACCTTCACAATAGGTCAGGAAGCTGATGTAGTACCTGTACCGCTGCCACTGTTGTCCACTGAGCAATCATGATTTCTCAACTGGATCGTTTGCCTGTTCTGGGCTCCTACTTCTATCCTCGCTCCCAGCAAGAAATCTGAGGAGTCAAGTTAGAATTGACGTCAGATGTGGCCCCTTCTCAACGCTGAACTCTCCAGTGTTCCATTCTACCTCAGGTAGAAGCTGACACCGATGTCTCAGGTAGCCCTCCCTGTACTGCTGCTATTGCCTCCTTTCTCTCCACTTGTTCCCTTTGTCCCAGTCACAATGGCCTTGTGCCCTCCATCTCTAGGCTCCTGCCTCAGGGCCTTGCCCTTGCTCTTCCTCTGCCTGGCAGTCATGACCGAAGTCTGTGAGCTTGACCTGTGCACTTCCTGCTTTGGCATCTTTGCTCACATTGGCACAGTGGTGAGGACTCAGGGTCAAGATTTTGGCTCTGCCAGTTATGTAGCTGAATGCCCCAGGGCACCTTTCTTAACTTCTCCGACTCTGTGGCTCATCTCTAAACAGGGGTAGTTCCAACCCCTTCCTCAGATAGATGTGAGGCCGTGATGATCTCTGTTGCACGCTCTTGGCCTGTGTGCTGGTGCTGGTGCTCCCCGGCCCTTCTGCTCAACACTCCTAGCACCTGTCCCTCCTGCCTGCTTGTTGCCCTGTCACCCAGTCATTCAGCCCAACTGTCCCTCCCTCTCCCTCTAGTGTCAGCCCCTAGGCAGAGTTTGGGCTACTCAGTTGTCACTGCGCACTGCTAGGCCTGCGGAGGTGCTCAGTGAAGGTGTCATTTAGCAAATGTTCTCAGTGCTGAACAGACATTTCTTGACCAGTTGTCCTGAGCTCTGGGCTTTCCCTTCCTATCACGGAATGACACTTCTCTCTCAGGCCCAGCTCCCACCTCAGAGCTCCAAGTTGTTTCCAGCAGCTCGGCCAGCCGCAGGGAGGGAATCTCACACTGTCCAAGGTGCCGTGCACACCCTTTCCCACAGACCTGTCCCTCTCCTGCCATCTGAAACAGCCTCTCTGCAACTGAGCAGCCAGGGGGCTCTGCGTCCCTTTCTCCTTCTCATTCCCCCACGTATGAAACCCAAGACCCATCCTACTCTCTTTTTAAGACCTCCTATACATCCCTCAAATCCCTTCCTTTTATCTCCAGAGCTCCTCCTGTGTGTGGGCCTCCACCAGCTCCCGCACTTGGAGCCGTGCTGCTTTCTTCTCCACCTGCTGCTCACCAAAGGATCTTTTCAAAACACAAGTGGAGCAAGCAGAAGCCTCCCTCTGCCACCTTGAAAATCAAAATCCTCCTTGGCTCAAAACCCATACCAAGTGGGACCTTTCAAAAAAATTCAGCTCAGGGCTCCTCCCAATCCCAGTCATCCCATCCCCAGATAAAAGGGTGTTTTGTTGTCCAAAAATTTAATTTACAAAATGGATTTACACAGAACCTTTTGCCCCAATAAATATTTGTGGAGTTGAATTGAAAAGGAGAAAGCATTTTAAAAATAGCATTTACAGTTCTCTCCTCCCTGGAGGCTCTCTGGCCCTCCCAGTGTCCACCACAAGGACCATGGCTGCTCTCCCGCCTCCATCTTGTTTCAAGATACACCCTCTGTCCCTCTCACCGAATGTCCCCCAGGCAGTGATCCCACTGGCCCCTGTGACCACCCGCACTAGCCCCATTTCCTGGGCAGCCTGGCTTCACCCCAAATGAAGCTCATGCCCCAGTGCCTCCTGGCCCTTCCCTCAGAGCCCCTCGCACCATGTCCTCCAGGGACCCACCACCTTTTCCCCAAATCCACTCCTTTCTGTTGACACCATGATCTGCCTGAATCCCCATGATGTCAATGTGGGGATCATCCAGGACCCCTCTCTGGCCGGCTCCTTCCCCAAGTCCCGGAACAGATGTCTCTCAAACACCTGCTTCTCTCACCCTCAGCTCAGGTCAGCCCTGTCAAGGCACCTGGCACCTGTCCACCTAGCCACCCACCACATATCTGCCCGCCCGACTCTGTCTATCCACACCACCTGCCCCTCCAGTTACTCATCTCCCACCCGCTAAGCCACCACCCATAATCCACCAAGGCTTCCAAGGCTCCAAGCCACGTGTCAGACACGGCATGAAAATGACAGATCCTGCTCTTGGCCTCAAGATACTCAGGCCAGAGTGGGGTCATGGCAGGCGAGCAGGGATCTACGAGGATGGAGGAGGGTGGGGCAACATATGCTAGAGAGGTAAACAAGGGCACAGACACAGGAAGGAGATGCTTGGGGTTCTGAAGAGCCTGACCAGACGGGGTCGAGGGGCCCACTTAGTTTGGACTATCACAAGCACAGACTCTGGAGCCAGGCAGCCTGGGGTTGCACCTCAGCTCCACCACCTGCTAGCTGAGCTTCTTAGACAAATGACCTCAGCATTCCCTGTGTGTAAAGTGGAAGTAATAATGCAGTGTGCCCATCACAAAGGGATGCTGTGAGGACTCCATGCACACCGACACCCACACCTCAGCCCAGTGCCTGGTATAATTGTGCTCTTCCCTTACCTGTGGGCAGTGCATTCCTGAAACCTCCGAAAGCAATGAACTCTACATATACAGCTCTTTCCTACACATATCTATCAACGATAAAGTTTAATTTATAAATTGGACAAAATAAGACCTCTATCACAATAACTAATCATAAAATAGAATTTTGACAATATGCTGTAATAAAAGTTATATAAATGTCCTCTCTCTCTCTCTCTCTCTCTGTCTCTCTCAAAATATCTTATTGTACTGGAGATCTTAGCAACATCAGCCTAAACTTTTTTCTTTTCTTATTAAGTCAAGAGCTGTACCTTTTCACTTTGAGGAAGTACCTATTAGCTTCTCTTTGGCATATCTGAATTGCCAGCACCACTACTCTTGCACTTTGGGGCCATTACTAGGTTATTACTAGGTTAAATAAGGGCACCCTGATGGTTGATCTAACACCTGAGCAGGCTGCTGTGACTAACAGGCAGGTAGCATATAGAGCGTGGATACCCTAGACAGAGATGATTCACATCCTGGATGGGACAATAAGGTCTCGTCACACATGCTACTTGGAACAGCACATAATTTAAAATGTTCGAATTGTTTGTTTATGGAATTTTCCATTTAGTATTTCTACTGTTCACAGTGTGTAAATGAAACTGTGGAAAGAGAAATCCTGAAAGCGGGGGCGGGGGGTACAACTGTATTCAGAGAATGCTCAATGACTATAATTGTGATATAGCATTAATAGCCTTGTGGCCAGCAGACAATTGAGTTTCACCTTCAGGAGGCATATTCTAGCCTCCACTGCAAGAAGTCAGCAGCTGCTACCCTGGAGCAAATGCCCCCAGCCCCCAGGCTCTGGCTGCCACAGGCTCGGTGGAACCACTACCCGTAGCATCCCACTGGTGAGCTCTCAGCACTGAGGCCCAGAAGGCTGCCCCTTGAGACCCTCTTGCAGGAGTCTGCCCCATCCTTAGCAGCTCTGGAACGCTGTCCTGGGAACAGTCATGACGGGTCCTTCCACACAGCACTAGACTGGACACCCATGCATTTTCCTCTAACCTTCACAGCTCTGTGCAGGCCATCTGGCCACCCATGCTGCAGACAAGGACACCAAGCTTCTGAGGGGAGAAGGAAGCTACTCTGCCTCAGGTTGCACAGCCAGTAAACGGCTGAGCAAGGGTTCAGAATCAGAGCCCCTGTAATCTCCTGAATCTCAGATGTACCCTCCGCCCAAGGATCAGGGTCCCGAACCAAGGCGCAAATCTGCATTTTCAGAGTATTGAAGTGCACTGTCCAGCAGAACACTGTGAATGATGGAAATGCTCCATCTGTGCTGCCTGGTGATGGGGCAGCTGTGAGCCACCTGTGGCTATAAAGCCCCGGAACTGTGACCAGTGCAACTGAAGAGCTGAATCTTTCATTAAATTTCAAGGCCGATAACCACATGTAGTTCATGGCCACTCTACTGGACAGTGCAGGACCAGGCCATTTTCAGGCTTTGCAGCACCAGATCTCATTTCCAGGGTGCTCCCAACTCACAGAACACTCTGGCCTTTTATTAGGAGGATTTCTACCACCAACCACCAGCTCCCTGCTTTCGTAGATGGAGAATAACAGCACCCTCAAGTCAGTTGTCGCTTTACAGCCCAAGGTCACTTGAGAAGTATTTGGCAAACTCCTGCTTTGAGTAGTGTGCAGGACCAGAATGGGGATGCTCATCCCTGTCCTCACAGACCACAGAGCGTGGGGGTGAGGGGGGCATCCTACATCAGGTGCATGGCAGGGCAGACAGGCACCAGAACAAGGCATGTGTGAGGGATGGGGAGCCACAAGGGTGGCTGAGTTGGAGGAGTGTGGGAAGGCTGCATGGAGCAAAGGAGCACTGACACAGCGGCCCTGCATTTTAGTTTGCACTTTCCTCCCCTGTCTCAAAGATACCTCCACAGCCCTGGGGGCGGCTGGGCCCGGACTGGGTTCTATGCATGGGATTCACATCAGTGTTCTTCCAGAATCCACAGCACTGAGTCCAGGGTGCCCCCGAATCTTCCCTTCTTGGGGAGGTTCATTCGGGACCCACCCAGCCGGCACTCAAATTTTTCAATGAAAGCCCTGGAAATGAGATGTTCCCTAAATCCTCCAGGGGGCCAGCCTCGTAAGTCCCTAAACTTTCCAGCATCTCTAATGGGACCCAGTGGCCCCTTTGCGGGCCATCAGGCCTCCTCTGGGCCTGCTGACTTGCAGAGGCATGAACACTTTCATTTCCGTGACATCCCCTGTAATCCTTTTATTCCCACTCCACACTCACAGCGCCTGCCACAGTGGCCCACTCTCACCTGCCCACTTTTCCTTTCTGCACTGTTTCAGGGTGCATGGTCACTGGCCCACTTTGTCCATCCTGGAAGCAATCTCCACTGCCTGTGCGCACTTCTGTCTGGGGGTCTTCAGGCTGTGAGCAGGTCCATCCTTCCAGCCGGGTTCCAGACTGAGTACACCCAGTCCAGGCAGCCTGCAGCTTCCCTTTTCCCTCGTTCAAAGCCTCATCCAATTCCTCATAGTGCTCTGGAGCAAAAGGCAGGGAACACTGTGCACTGCAAACAAACACATCTTGAGCCACTATCCTGTGCATGGCCCCAAACTGGGCCAGGCTGAGGACAAGATGAGTCAGTCAGTGTCCCTGGACACCCACTCTGATGGGAGTGGCAGATATGCAAACAGACAGGCTCTGGAGTGAAGGGAGCCTGGGCCAGCCTGGAGGTTACAGAGACATCAAGGAGGAGGGACTTTGGCTGGGCCTGGGAGGGTATGCAGGGGCTGCCAGTGGGCAAAGTTGGGAGGGTGCCAGAGGCACAAGGGACAATTCACAGCAGCTGAGAAGAGGGACCAGGATGCCATGTTTGGGGAGCTCAGAGGAATTCCGCACAAGTAGGGAGCCGGTCTATGTGCTCTGGAGAAGGAAGGAATCAGGGAGAGGGGAGACAGGGCTGGAAACACAGGCGGGGGCAGCATCTATCGCAAGTCCTGCAGTGCCAGTCCAGGGAGTGTGGCCATTTCCCTGGGAGCCATGGGGAGCCCAGGAGCTGGGCCAACTACCCAGAAGCTATGTGGGCAGCCTAGGAGAGGGCGGTGTGGTCCAAGAGAGAGCTCACAGTGGTCTACCTAGGGGAGGGACCCTAAGGCTGGGAATGGCAGACAGATTCAGGAGATATTTGGGCTGTAATAGTCAGTCAGGCCAGGAGTGGCGGTGCAGGACTGTAATCCCAGTTAGTAGAGAGGCGAAGGTAGGAGGAGGCCAGCCTTGCAAACTCAGCTTGACCCCAGGTCAAAACAAAAAATAAAAATGTCTGGGTATCGTGGCACGTGGCACATGCCTGTAATTCTAGCACTCTGGGAAAATAAGGCAGGATTGAAAGTTCAAGCCCAGCCTGGACAACTTAGTGAGACCCTGTTTCAAGCAAACAAACATAAAAGGCCTATGGATATAGAACAGTGAGAAGGCCCTGGGGTTTTGCCCCCAGTACCACAAGAAAGAATGAAGGGGAGGGGAAGAAAGAGAGAGAAGGGAAGGAAAGGAAAGGAAAAGAGGGGCTGGGGATTTTGCTCAGTGGTACCACGCTTGCCTTGTAAGCACAAGGTCCTGAGTTCTATCCCCAGTACTGGAAGAAGAAAAAGAAAAAAAGAAATGGGTGGGGTAAAGAAAATGGAAAAAAAAGGACTAAGGATATAGCACAAGGATCCTTAGGTTCAATCCTCAGTATCTTTTTTTTGATACTGGGAATCGAACTTGGGACTTTGTGCTTGCGAAGCAGGCAGCAGACACACTGAGTTAAATCCTTGGCCTGATCCCCAGTATCTTAAAAAAATTAAATTAAAAAAAATCAAAATTGTTCTGAGGTAGAGGAAAGACTCAAAGATGACCGTAGGCTTCTGTGCTGATCACTGGGGAGGATGGGAGATATACTGAATACCAAGTTTTGGCTATTGCAAGGGGTGGCAAACATTTTCTTTAGGTGCCAGTGGTAAAAATCTTAGGCTTGTAGGCCATATGGTACTCCATGGTAGCCACAGACAATACATACATGAACGAACATGTTCTAATAAAATCTTGTGTTCATTTATTAATTTTTTTTACAAAGGCAGGCTACTATGGGCCATAGTTGGCTGACTCTTGAACTGCCAATGTCATCATCGTAAACTAGTGTTAACAACAGAGAGAACTGATTGACCCATATACTTCTACAAATTTGAAAATGTGGTGGACTTCAGGCACAGTTCAATCAGGGTTCCAGCTTTCCAGTTATCCTTCTCCATATACCTGTTACATCCTAAGCCTAGCTTCTCTCATGCATATAGAATGGCTACTTCTGACAAAGTAGCCATCGGAGGCATAAGGGAGGCATGGGAGTCTGCTGCTCCCACCCAAATCCCAGAGGTCAATCTGATTGGACCGGTTCATCTCACATGTCCACCCAGGAGAAAATTCACTGTGCCTGGGAGGTGGAACACACTAACGTTAGCCTAGCCCAAGTCGTGAGCGCTCTGCCTTGACTGCTTACAACCTGGGCTGAGTTCTGTCGGAGAGGGAGGGACGGAGTCAGTTTCCCTAGAACCACATGGCTTCCCAACAAAGATCAAGGTCTGGTGGGATGGAAATAGGGAGGTCTTGTAGGAGAAATGAAAAACATATCCCCTCCCAAGTCCTGGAATGTGCATATTTATAACAGCATTATTCCTAATAACCCCAAACTAAAAACAATCCAAATGCCCTCTAACCAGGGTACAGATGAACAAAAAGTTCTGTATCTATAAACAGAACATTATTCCATAGCACTAAAAAGGGGTGAAGGACCGACCCACGCAACAATACATATGAACATCAACATCATTATGCTGAGTGGAAGAAGCTAGACCCAAAGACTATGTATTCTTGTGTGTTTCCGCCTATGTGACTTCTCTAGAAAAGGTGGAACTCTAGAGATAGAAGGAAGTCAGTCGTTGGTTGCCCAGGACCTGAGGACTGGAATTGACTGCAAAGGGATAAAGGAAGCTTCCGGACTATGGTGTTGGAAGCACACTATATAAGTTTATTCGCACTCATCAAAACACATATTTAAAATAAGTAAATTATATAGTGTGCAAGCTAACTTCAGGAAGGCTCCCCAGCGAGGGGCTGCTCTGCACAGCCACTTGGGTCTGCGCCAGTCATGCAGAGGCAGGGCAGGCCCGTGGGCAAACACAGAGGTCACTTTGGACAGACTGAGCTTCTGGGGCAGGGGAAGTCAGCTCAGGGAAGGGCCAGGGGCAGAGCTGGGAGCTGAGGTACTCCCAAGCGTAATGGTTGATGAGTCCCCTGGGCAGAGTATGGCTTGAGAAGAGAGGCTGACAGGGACGGAACTCCATCCTTCCCATTCTGCTGGTCTCCAGTTCCATTTTCTACAAAGAGCAGGCTCTCGAGGCAGCTGACCTGGATGTAAAGCACTTCTGCTACCACTTGCTGGGTAATCTTAGGTGAGCCAGCCGCTCAACCTCTCTGAGTTAGCCAAAGGGAAGAGTCAGTGAGGGACTGTACCCCTCCCCATAGCTACAAAGGGGAGACCCAGCCAGAAGCACACTGATACCTGCTATGGGAGCACTTGGGAATCACCACCCTGTTCAGAAGCTTGTGCTGCTGCTTACTGGAACAGAGGGAGGCCACCCCCGACAATCTCTCTCCACTTGCTGGCCCTCGTGGCATCTGCTTCTCTGCACAGAAACATCAGGTGAGCGTTACCAGCCCCATTTTATAGACCAGGAAAGTGAGACAGGTGTCTTTCTGAAGCGCCCACATATCTAGACATCCAGGGGAACTGAATCCTGTGCGGAGTACAGAGGTGTCCTAGGGCAGGGAGAACAGATGAGGCAGTAGGAGGCCCCGATGCCCCACCCACAAGAGACTGCCCTCACCTCCTGTCTCTGTGGCACCCCACACACACAGAGGAAAAGGAAGCGGCCCCCCAGGGCCCACAGGCTGAAAATGTGGCAACTGTGAGACAGGAAGCCCGTGGACAGGAGGGGCTCTCCAGTCCTGTGGAGCTGCTCCTCCAAGGGGTTGGGATGGGAAGGAAGGTGGCCCACATCCTAGGGATGTGCTCTCCTAAAAATACCTCAGGGAATTTAGTTTCCCAGTAAACAGCTATCGTTGATGTGGTGATCATGTACTTTATCATTCAAACCAGGATCTTAAATGAGACTGAAAAGGAAGTTGGCCCAGTTTATCCAGTTGATTAACAAGCAATCACTGCAGCACTATCTTGGGAAAAACATGTCATATGAGCATATTAAATGGATACCTACTATGTGCCAGGATGAATGCTGGATTCTTTATACTCATCATCCTTGTCTGTCCTCACAATGATCTATGACAAGGTCCTGCAGCCACTCTGGCCTCCGACCTGTCCCTCTGTCATGCTAAGCGGCCTTGAGGCCTCTGCACAGACTGTGCCCTTGGCTTGGAGACTCTTTCCTATAATGTCTTGCCCCTTACTTCATTCGGGTCTGCTTAGAGCAGGCTGTAATATGGAGCAGGCACCCACCCCCCACAATTGGCTACAGCGTATTTGGAGCCAGACCAAAGGCTACGTGACTCACAGGAGCATGTCAGATGGTGCTGTGGGCTGGTACAGCTTCCACACCAACAGCTGCAGCAGAGATCTAAGTCCTGATCTGGGAAGCTGCAGGGCTCCTAAGTGAGATACCTGTGAGGAGGTATCTAGACCACACTCCATTCAGAGCTACTCCCCCCTAACTGTTTCAGTAGCTTACCACCGCAAACCTTTGGTTAGATCTGCAAGAATGCCTTCCCCTCCCTCTACAAGCCTTGCCTGTGCCAGCTCATAGCACCAGATGCCACACACATCCCCTGCCGTATTCTTACCCATGCCAGTGTAATCAATAAATTTGGGCCATCCTGGTTGCTTGGGGTCCTCGCCACATGCTCGGCCTCATAGCCACAAGTTTGGCATGGCCCATCTTGGGCCCCAATTTCTATTTAAGTCTTATTTCTGTGTCTTTCTTTCACCTTGCATTGTATCGCCTTGCAGAAGATAAAGACTCTTGGCCAGAGCCTCAATATCTCTGCTCTAATATACCTCTTCTAAAACAGTGCATCTATCCCTGATGTGTTTCTCATCATATGACTTTACTACTTGACATGATTTATTTGCTTAGTATCTTTCCTCCCTTCTAGAAAATTAGTGCCATGAGAGCAAGGAATTTGCTTATTTTGTTCATAGCTGGCCCAGCATTCAAAAGAGTAGACATAATTCATATTAAACATTTAATAAGCATTGCTGGATGGATGAAGAGTAACAATCTCCAGTCAGAAGAAACAGAGTGTGGCAGGCACTGCTGATTGTCTCCTGTGATCTCTTCTCTCCCTTTTCTTCAGTAACCGAACTACTAAGTCTTAGCCAGGCATGTAACCATCTGAATAAAGTCTTTGCCTCCTCTGCAGCTAGGTGTGGCCTATGGTCGTGGTCTTCATAGAAGGATATAAATAGAAGCATATATGCAATTTCTAAGAAGACCAACCTCAGAGGTCATATGGACAACTCCTGCTGACTCAGACGTGGAAGAGGTAGCTGAAGCTGGACCACTCATCTTGAGCCAAACTCCGCTACACAGAAGACATAGTAAGATAGCAGGACCCTGCTTCCTGGTGATTATAGAGCCGCCAGTCACATCGTCAACTGCTTGCCCAGACTCTTATGTGGGAGAAAAACAAATTTCCATCTTGCTGAAGCCACAGTAATTTTGGAGTTTACTGTCACTCAGAGCCACAGTTCCACAGCTTCTCTATGAAGGTGCCAAGATTCAAACCCTGGCCATCAAGTCTGTGGCAGTACCTCAGGGCCAGCACAGGGCCAGGCTAAATATCAGCTAAATAAATGACAAACGGGTGACTATTGAGCCTCGCAGCCTGGGCTGATGCCCTTGCTCAGCAGCCCCCCTGGTCTAGTTCCATCTGCTCCCTGAACCCCTCTCCTGTCCCTTCTGCACACTTGAGAACCCATCCCTCCTCTGATTCCAGAAGCCTCGCTTTCAGTCTGACAACACAATGACCTTGGTGCAGCCCACAGAGACTGGGGACCAGGCCTCCTGATGCCCCTCTGGTCTGAGATCTTGCCCGGGAGATGCATAAGTCCTGTGTGTGTCCATCTTTCTTCTAGATGGGGACCTCTGAGGACAGGGACAGTGCCAGCCCAGGGCCTGGCATGGGCAAGGCTTAGGGACATGCTATGAACAAGTGACCTGGGGCGCTCTCTCAAACTTTCCGCTTTGCTGTCCCAGTTTCCACCACTGAAATCTGGTACTGAAGCCGCTGTTACAATAAACTCCTCTCCCTCACCTATTATAACCAACTCTGACTCCAGCCTGGATTCATTTCATGGCAAACAGACTACAAGGTCAGCATATGAATGAGTTTCAAGAGTAGAGAGGTATGTGGGGAAAGAACTGAGGATAGGGAGGGCAGGAACTGGGTCAAGGGGTAGAAAAAAATGGGTCCTAAAACCATTGAGCTGTGGAAGGAAAACCAAGAAAGCAAATCAAGGGGCTTGTATAAGATGTAGCATTCGAAGCCCGTGACAGCCCAGATAAACCACCTCCTCTGATCAGATCACCTGCTGGTTCATCCTGCCTGCGCCTCTTTGTGCTCTGTTTCCCCATCCGAGATACCAATGTCAGCTGGACAGCACCCTCCTCACCCCTTAAAGCCTGATCAGGAGACCTTCCTGATAGCTCTCCTTTGGGCCCATTACCTTGCTTATTAGGCTTCCAGTGCTGGCTCTAAAAGGCCTGAATGAATCCCTCTGAAAAAGAACAGGCCCAGCTCATCAGTGCCATCAGTTCCAAGGCTGCAGGGCAGTTCACCAAACCTCTTCAGGCAGCCATGCCAGCCTCTGGACACTGATGAACAAAGAGTGCCCATTCCTGGGTAGACCCTGGACTATGTCCCTAGACTTTTGGATCCTGGTGGTCTAGGTAGGGCCAGGAATCTGCATGTCAAGAGATTCCTGATGGGCATGGTGGTGCACGCCTGTAATCCCAGCACTCAGGAGGGAGGCTGAAGCAAGAATATCACTGTGAATTCAAGGCCAGCCTGGACTATACAGAGAGACCCTGTTTCAAAAGACTCTGGTGGGGGGGGTTCCAGTGCATGCTAACTGTCATGGTCCTATGACCAGGCAGGTGAGAGGCACATGTCCACTGGAAAGAACAAAAGCTAACAGTGTCAGGAGGTGCTGTCCCTGATGTCCCAAGGAAAAGCTTCCATGCAGGGCTGGTGGGTGGGCTCTTCTCATTCACTCAGCACATATTTACTGTACAGCCACTAACAAGTGATACCAACCAGAGCTGGCACTGGCTACACACACTGGGACAGTGCTCTTGGCTTGAACCATAACCTCTGATGCAGGTGCCTCCTTCTCCCATTTCACAGAAGAAGAATCTGATGCTTGGAGAGAGGCAACCTGCCAAAGTCTCATGGCTGGTAAGTGGCAGAGCTAGTATCTGAACCCAGGCCAGCTGGGATCACACACTACCCACTGCAGTACGTTCTAGACAGTGGGACACGGCCATGAACAAATGGCCCTAACCTTGCCTTGTCTGTCAGCAAGGAAGGAGATACCAAGTACAAAACAATGCATACTGTCAAATTATGGTACACAGAAGGAAGAAAAAGAAGCAGTTCCTCCAGAAGCCAGTTGCAGGAGGAGCTGTTGCAGGTCTTTCTGAGGATGGTCACCTTGCCTTGTTTTCTTATCTACGTACTAGAGAAGCAGAGCCAGCTGACAGTTGGGAACCTTTCGGCTGGGACATCTCAGGAATGTATCCTTCTTCTCTCTGGACCATGGTTTCCTTATTTGTGGAATGGGCTGCAGGAAGAGCAAAGCCCATAGTGACTCCAGATCCTATCAGATCCAGTCTCTGGGCTTCCCAAGGCCATGTCAACCTGGGCTTCCTGGAGTTGGATCTTTGGAGTGTATCCCACCTATTTCCATGGTGATCCCAAGACCTAGGAGGCAAGGGGGATGCTAGGGTTTGGGGTCCGGGGGCAGGTGGAGCCTGGGCTTTGTAGGGACATCCAGAGCTCTGTTGCCTCCACGTGGCAGTGAAAATGAGGTGGAATGTCCCATCCCACTGGAAAGGACCTGACACCCAGGGCCTTCCCTCCTCTCAGCCCGGCAGTTTATGGTCAGGTGCTGTCCGCGGTGCTGAAAAGCCTACCAGGCTCCCTGGACAAGGCCACCCCTGGCAAACTCTTCAAAAGGCAAGCTCTACACCTCACCCAGCCTGGGAGCTGTGAATAAGGAAGAGGATTAGTACTTAGGGGCTGGTGAGGAGCCAGGGCCAGCAGGGCTTCACACTTTAGGAGTGTGCTCTCAGGCCAACTTTTCTCTCTGCATTTCAGTTCCCCAAAATGGGGACAATGACCATATTGACCTTATGGTCTCCAGGGAAGGATGAGCACAGATACACTGCATGCCATGAATGCCAGCTATTACTGTGAGCCTGCAGATCTGTTACTCTGGAAGGCTGACTTTGTGTACGTGCTGTCCTACCTGGCCTTCCAACAGTTTCACCTGCTCTACATCCACTCGTCTAGTGAAGAAAACATTAACATGGGGATAAGGTTGGACATGGTGGCGCACGCCTGTAATCCCAGCACTCGGGAGGCTTAGGCAGGAGGTTTGCTGTCAGTTCAAGGCCAGTCTTGGATACACAGTGAGTTCAAGCCTGGCCTGAAATACTAGCGAGACCCTGTCTAAAAAAACCCCCAAATAAATACATTAATTTAAGTTAATTTAGAAGTTCTTAAATTAGGATAAGGATACAAACAAATATCCCAAAGCTTAGAGAGATGAAGTTAGTTGCCCATGATCACGCAGTTAGTGAAGTGGGGAGCAGAGATTCAGACCAGTTAACCTTTGAATCATGACATCTATCCCACCCTATTTCCTCTGTCCAGATGGGGGAACTAAGACTCAGAGAGGGCCTGACTATGAGGCACTGGCAGGCCCAGGGACCCACTCCCAGTACAGACCTCTTCCCACTGCTAAACCAGGTTCACTGGGCAAAGTGACCAGGCCTCCCTACCCCCACAGCTAGAACTACGAGGACGCAGCTCTGTCCATGGCAAGCCCTGCCCTGCCCTGCCCTGCCGGAGGGTCCTCCCAGAGTCAGTGTGTGCCCACTGCAGCTGTAGGCCAATACCCAGGCAGGCCTTCCAGTGTCCTTGCCAGCAGGCATCTGAGATGGTGCCAGGGCAGCGCTGTTGGGGCCCCTCCAGCTCTGGCCTGGTTTCTCAGAAAGCAGAAGGCTCAGGCGTGCACTCAGGCTGCTCCTGTCCCCAATTTCCTGCGGAGTGGAGCATGCGCTAAAATGCAAGCACACACAAATACAGTTCAGATCCACCCAGCAGGGCGGGAGGACTCCTGGCAGCCTTGAAAATCCAATTCTTTCCTTTGAGGAGGTACAATTTTGACCTCTAGTAGGAATGGGGGCTAGTGAGGTATTAAAAAGTATTAGAGCCAGGCATTGTGGTACACAATGTAATCCCAGCTATTCAGGAGGCTGAGACAGGAAGAGCGCACACACGCGCGCGCGCACACACACACACACACACACACCCCTAGTGGTAGAACCTCCTAGATCCTTCCAAGCTGTGTGACCTTGACCAAGTCTTAAATTTGGCCCCATGTGGGTCACCTCTACAAAACAGGCCTCCTGGGCCTTGGTGTGGGATACCAAGGGACCATGGTTTTGAGACATTAGAACTGGTCCCTGCCCAGAATCCTAAGGATAAATCCCAGCTCCCGTGGTTGGGTTGCTCCTTGGCATCCTGAGCCCAAGGCATGGCCGTCACTCGTCATGAAGTCCACAGCAGCTGTCTTCCAAGACTCTGTTTTTCTGAGTACTCCTCCAATTCACTTTGAAGCAGAAGCCAGAGGAGACCCTGCATGAGGTAAAGTGAGCTGCTGGCACCTCTGGAGGTTTTCCAGTGTACAAGGCCCAAACATCTGGCCAAAGCCCAGGAGCTGCCTCAGGGTCTGACCAGTCTCTTCTGCCTTCCTTTCACTCAGCCCCCACAGCCCCCTGCCTACTTCATTCCACCCTAGACATGTGGCCTCAGCTGCACCTCCAAGCTCACGCCCTCACTGGCCCCACCACTGGTGCCCTCACCCGCTGCATTCACATGACCAGCTCCTTGGCATCCCTCAGTGTTTAGTGCAGATGTCCCCTTCTCTCAGAGGCTTGCTGTGCTGCCTGGAGTCTCAGGTAGACACCAGACACTAGCTCTAGCTTTTGCTCTCTGCTACCATCAGAGGAAGAGGCTTCTTTGCCAGCAAAGGATAGGGATGTAAAATACGTGCGCCAAGTCCTGACACTGAGGAACCCCTCTACTGAGTGGTCCTGGGCACGTCACCTGTTCTCTGTGGGCCTTAGTTTCCCCACCAGGACCATAGAGCACAAGGGCCATTCTCTGAGACCCTCCTGTTCAGGTGGTCAAGGCTGCCTTCATCTGAGCTCCGCCCTGCACTGACCCATTTTTTGGAAGCTTCTATGAGTGCAGACATTGCTCCCTGTAGGCCCCAGTCCATAAATCACTGCGGATTCCACTGAGTGGGGAGGCTGCTGGCGTTCACACATTGCATGGCCATTAATCAACATCAGTGGTACCGAGGATGCAGCAAGGCCTTTGGTGGGAGCTGGCACTGGCCTTCAAAGCAGGGTGACTTGCTGAGGTCAGCCCTCCAGCTGCCAACAATGTCCCTTCCCCAACAGGTCCCTACTCAGACCTACTCACCTGACTGCCCTGTACCCACCCTCATTGTCAACATCCTCATTACTTCCCATGGGAAGCACCCTTTGGCTTCCCATAGTGAAAATAAGAGAGCCCTTGTACTCCATTTTTTTTTTTTTTTTGAGATAGGGTCTCACTACGTAGTTGAGACTGATCTGGAACTCACTATATAGCCCAGGCTAGTCTTGAACTCGCAGTGATGCTCCTGCCTCAGCCTCCTGAGTGCTGGAATTACAGGGGTGCACAACCATGCCTGGCCATGTACTCCATTTTGACAGAGGAGTTTAGAGAGGAGGAGCTACTTGCCCAAGGCCATATAGCAAGTGTGTGGGGCCCTGGCTCTAAGGCGTCTGATCTTTGTCCTCTCACTGGGGGACCCTAGCCCAGGGAGGGGCATGGGGTGGGGGAACTCAACCACTACCCAGCTTCTTTGTCTAAGCCCACAAGGACCTGACTGCGCGTCTGTGTTCAGAGCCTGCTCCCTGGACCTCGGGGGTTTATACAAGCTGCCAGGGCTCCTGGGAAATTAAATCTCTTGCCCTGATGCCCTGATCCAATAGCCAGCCTTTGTTCCCACTCTTCAAGCTGCTCAAAGAAATGAGGAGAAAATCCAACAGGTGTGCCCAGGGAGCTGAGCCTGATCTGCCAGCCTGTAAGAGGGCAGAAGGCTGTGGTGATGGCCACTGAACACGGAGGCCAATGAGGCGGTGGCACCAGGAACCAAGAAGGCAGAAGCTGGGAGGACAGACCTGGCCCTTCCTCCAGAGTCAGGGCCACTCTGGGAGAAGCCTATCCTCCATCTGTTCACCCACCCAACATTCACCAAGCACTTACTGCCTGGACAGAAGCAGAGCAACCAAGGCCATGGCAATCTAGCGGCTGACCTGAGTTCAGGCTCCGGGGAATGGGGCCCAAGACCAATCCCCACACCCTCCCTGCAGGAGCTGGTGTCACGGAGCTGCAACTGCACTTTGTCTCTGCTCTCTGAAATGGGAATGATGGAAACTGTGCCTCTCTCAAAGACGGATGGTGGAATCGTACAACAAGGGTGGCTGCAGGGGCCCAGCACATCGTGTGTCAAGAGTGCCAAGCACCACTGTTGTTGTTGGTATATGTCAGGCACCTGGCTAGTGGGCAGGGTTAGAGCAATGGCAAGACAGATGTGAATCTCAAGCTATTGGCAAAGGGTGGGGGAGACAATTATGTCGTGAAAAGATCCCAGGAGTCTGGGAGAGAGAAAAGCATGGGCTGAGACTGGGGTCCCAGAGGGTCCCTCTGAAAATAAAAAACATTCTAGATGGATAAGAACTGCTGACTTGTCCTGGGAAGAAGGCACAACAAGGAGAAGGCCCTGGGGTAGGGAGCAGCTCAGTAAAGGCTTGAGGGTCTGAAAAGAGAGATGTGCAAGAAGAGAGAGGTGAGCAGGGAGTGTGTGTTCCCTCTCTGGGCCTCACCAGGGTGGTGCGAGTGCCCCAAGTCTGCTCAGAGCCGGCGCTACAGCAGACACCGTTCCAGGAGAGCCTGGGGAAGGGGTGGGAGGTACTCAGGCAGACCCAGCCCAACCTGCTGGCATGTTGGCCATGTCCCCTTCCCCTTCATCTCCTGGGGCTGACTCAAAGCTACCAGTGGTGCCTGACTCATTACTTCAGTGACAGCTAATTATGCCACCCCCTCCACCCGCTGGATCGTAATACCTGCAACAGGGCCCCTTACCACGCCAGCCTCTTGACGGTCCTTGAGCAGCCAGGCCTTACCCTGGGGCTCCCCCTCACTCTGCGCCAGAGGCCGGAAGGAAGCCCACCTAGGAAGCAGCTTCTCCCTCAGCCCTTTTCTTTGGCCATAGGGGCCAAGGTGAATGAGGCTGGCAGGACCCCGACCTAGACTGGGGATCGTGCCTGGGCATGGGCTGTGACTGTAGGTTCCCTGGTGCTTCCTCCCTGAGCTGCTCCACTCTTCACCACCATGTGCCACGGGAGGGTGAATCACCAGAGCCTAGCACATGCAGACACAGAGCTGCTGCTCCCTGATGGCAGCCGTGCACAGGAGAGTCACAGAAGAGGCTGAGGCAGCACCAGTCCAGCCCTCAGTGCGCATGCGTGTGGTGTCTCAGGGCCATCCACTCTGTCCCGTCCTTACTTCCAGAACAGGCAGAATTTCCCGAGAGAGAGATGGCACAGGGACTGGTGAAAGAAAAGGGAGGAGCAGACACTACTCCATTCCTGCTCTGGAATGTTCCTAGAGGGTGTTGGGAACTTAGGACTGTGGGGGCGGGGGCGGGGCAGGACTTATTAGCATATGTTGAGCTGCCACCCACGATAGCTCTGGCTACTCCAGGCGCCCCCATCCCAGCTCTGGGCCTCAGTTTGCTTCTGCCATTGGCTCCTTCCCTCCCTCTGCCTTCCCTGCTAGCCCAGATCCACTGTTCCCCAGGTCTGGCACTCTGGGCTCTCTGAGATCCTCTTTTCATCTGCCATTCCCACTCTGACAACTTTGCTGGAGCTGTGGACCCCAAGCAAAGGCAGCCCACAGCCCCCTTTCAGTCTACCTCAGACCCCGCTATGGTTCTTGCAGATGTCCCCAACTGCAGCTTGTACCCTCATGCCCCCTTGTCTACACCAGCTCCTTTACCCCTGCTCAGCAGCCAGAGCAAGCATGCTAGAGAGTCACAGAGGCTCCTGTTTCCAACACTCCATGCCCCCACATTGCTCTTTTTTGTTTTTTGAGACAGGGTTTTGCTACGTGGTTCAGCCTGCCCTTGAACTCACTAAGTAGCCTAGGCTGGCCTTGAACTCAGACAATCCTCCTACCTCAGCATCCCAAGTGCTGGGATTACAGGTGTGCACCACCACACCTGGCTACCCTCCGCTGCTATTAAAATAGTCTTCAGTGCTTCTATAGCTATTGAGTCCCTACTCCCTGCAGCCACCTCCCTCTGGCTGTTGGTGGGGGGTCCGTGTGCCAGTGTTCACATTTGCCTTGCTCCCTCCGGCCTCAAGTATCTTTGCCCAGAAGGGCATTTCCTCCCCTTCACCTGGGTAGCTGAAACTCATTCTTCAGAGTTCAGCTCAACTGACACCTCCCAAACCCTGACTAACTTGGTACCCTCCTGTTTATTGCCTGGTTGCACTTAATCATTTTTGTAGTCATTTGATGATGACTCTCCGCTGGACTGGGAGCTCCCTGAGGCCACAGACTAGGCCACCCAGGGCCTTACACACAGGTGGTGCTCAATAAATGTTTACTAAATGAATGAACGCTTGCTTTTACTATAGTTCTAGCAGCTTCCAATGGGCCTCCCTGTTACCCCCTGTACTCGTGGCTGTGTGCCCAGCTCCCTGCAGCCAACGCTGTGCTCCACTATGTCCAGGGTGCCACACACAGCTGAAGGCACCTCCTCCCCGATGCACCCTCCCAGCTTCGTGGGAGGCTGAAAATCATGAAGGTCAAGAGCTTAGGCTCCTTGCTGTACACCTCATGGGACACCAGGCAGGGATGGACCCATGCCTCCCAGGTACCCTAAGCCCAATCTTACGTCCTCTCCGCTTCCTCTCTTACACAGGCTGAGCTCCATCTCCCTTGCCATAGTGATGAGGATAAAAGGAGACAGAGTGCTTGTGGGTACCTAACCGGCCTGAAATCATGGAGGGGAATCATGGCCACCCCCTCACCGCTAGCCCAGGTGGGGCCTTCTTGCACTGGAATAGGTGGAAAGGGCACAAGGCTCCCTCAGAGGGACACAGGGTGTGGTGGAGCAAGCCTGGGCTTAAAACCTCCTGGCAAGGAAGCGCTCCCTTCAGAGGGGAGATGTTCTCTCAGCTTCCTTCGCGGTCACAGCATTGTGCCCTTAGGATCCAGAGTCAGGGAATATCGGGAGGTGGGACCAGTGCAGCTGAGCCCCACCCCCCAGCACCCCTAATCACAAGGCCAGCTTCTCTTTGGTGAGGAGTGGCTTGGTCCTTCCTCTATCTGGACCTCCTTTCCTCTCCTCCAGCTGTTTGGCAAATGCCTGCTCATTCCAGCCTCCTCTGCTTCTCTGCACCTCCTCCAGTGGTCCTGCCCCCTCCACCACTTCTTATAGCTCTCCCCAACTCCCCCCAACATGGCACTGGGTGCAACGATACCATCTGAATGAATTCTTGGATGAGCGGGCATCACCCCTAAAACACGGTCTGCTCTAGCTTTGTCTCGGGGCTGGGTCCAGCTGGACCTCTGGCGAGTATGTGAATCAAGCAGGATTCAGTCTGGGCTTTGCCCCTCAGAAGGAGCTGATTCGCTCTGAGCCTCTGCTTCTAATCTGAAGAATGGGTTTGGGGTCTCTATCCAGCGTGGAGAGAAAAGCTCTGCAGCCAAGTCTCACCCACTCTCTCCGACTCTCCAGCTCCCACACTGTATCTTCCTCCTTTTTGTCCCCAACTTCAAAATCTCCCAACAGCTGTCAGGAGGAGGCAAGGGTGTGGGTACAGCAGGGAGGGGAGAGACAGAGACTGCAAGACGATGGGGCCTGAGCAGGGTCTGCCGTCTCCGCAGCAGGCAGGAACAAAGCTGGACCAATGCCTGCTCCAGCTGGACACGATACCGCGGTCCAGCATGGCACACTGAGGAAGTGACAGAACCAGAGGAGTGGAGAGGCTGCTGTGGGGCCTCCCTCAGGGCAGAGCGCAGTCCTCGCCCTAACATTGCTGGACCCCATTCTTCCCTCTCAGTCCCAATCACATGTCACGGGCCAGGTGTGACTTGTCCATGAACACCTGTGTGGCAGATGGGTGAGCACAGCACACACACTTGCTGGACCTTGAAGTCCAACAGGAGAGATAGAAATTAGACAAAAAATGTGTAATATGTAGGATATGATCACTGCCACGAGGCAAAATAAAGCAGGATAAAGGGCAAAATCAGGGACTCTTTGAGAAGGCAACCTCTGAACTCAGGCTTGAAGAAGGAAGCCTTGCAGGTATCTGGGGACAGAGTCCCAGAAAGGGGTAAACAGCAAGTACAAAAGTATTGGGGTAGAAATGTGCTATTGAGGGACCTGCCAATATTGGTCAAGGAATGGGCCGGAGATTTAGCTCAGTGGTTCTGTGCCTGCCTGGCAAGCACCAGGTCCTGAGTTCCATCCCCAGTACCAACAAACAAACAATACTGGTCAAGGGAAGAGCACAGGATGGGGTGTTGATAAGTTACAGTTGGGTCGCCTTGGGGACCAGTAGGTTTAGCTCTATAGCCTTTGGGTGCTTCTCTGTCAAGTGGGCATGAAAAGATGGCAGAGATGGTTGTGAGGACAGAAAAAGA
Source organism: Fukomys damarensis (assembly GCF_012274545.1). Lineage (NCBI taxonomy): Eukaryota > Metazoa > Chordata > Mammalia > Rodentia > Bathyergidae > Fukomys > Fukomys damarensis. Next base: position 22,666,919 of record NW_022900934.1, read on the forward strand.
AGCAATCAGTGGAGGAAGTTCCTGCAGCGCCATGCAGCACCGGACTGGACTGGCAGGCTGTGAAGAGAACGTCCCTGGAGTTGGAGGACAGCCCTGGCCACAGGGTGGGAGCAGCTATTTGAGACTAAACTCCTGCAAAGCGCTGCTGTCTTTTGGTCAATGATGTTTTTCTGTGACCTGACCTGCTGGGTTTGATGACTCTAAGTTTTCAAACCCTGAAGCAAACTAGTCGTTAAAAGCAGGAAGATCAAGCCCCTAACAAGGAATGTTCAGCAAGGGATGTGTTCAGTAGTAGAGAGTATGAAGAGGCCCTGGGTTTAATTTCCAACACCACCAAAAAGGGGAGAAGCGGGGAGGAAAGTAAAGAATGTTGAGGAGCTTGGGGGACCTAGGGCCCGGGGAAGAGTCAGGCAAGGCTTTCCAGAGGAGGCAGATCTGGGAGCATGTCCAGGTGGCCAAGCAGTGAAGGGAGCTTTCACAGATGGGGAGACAGCATGTGCAAGGGAAAGAGCGGGGCAAGACTCGTGAGTGTTCGGAGATACGAGATGAGGGAAGGCAGTGACAACACAGGGATGAGAGCTCACATCTACAGAGCACTTACTATGTGCCGGGCTCAACTACACAGACTCACCTGAATCTTGATAGTCCCAATACTGCAACCCCATTTATAGAGTGTTCAGCATGGACAGATACTTAGATCATCTCTTTATTCCTCTTAATCCTGCAAAGCAGGGACTCATCAATTCCCATTTTATAGGTGAGCAAACTGAAACAGCAGCCGTAAAGAACTTTCCCAAGGTCCTGTAGCCAGTGATTGGCAGAGACAAGATTTGAGCCCAGATACATCCCCCTCCCTCCCAAGCCCAAGGCTTCTGCAAGAGGGGGGGCACTGGGCAGGCCCAGAAGGACTTTGGGAGGAAACTAATGTCACTCACCCTATTCTGGAAAAATCTTCTGGTGGCACACTGAAGGACTAAGGCCCATCAGTGGCTACTGCCAGTCTCCAGAACACAGCCCCTGCCTTAGTCTCCCCCGAAGGAGCCAAAGGCCTCAGCTCAGAAGCTTTCAGCTCTGTAAGGGGTGAGGTGAGTGCTTGGCAAGGCCTCCTCCCACCCACCCCAGGGGCTCAGGCACTACCTCCAACCTGCAGCTTTAATTAAAAGTCCTTTTCAAACCATTAGCAGCAATATAATAAAACCCCAAATAGGAACAATAAAGCAGTAGGCTGTCGGAGAATTAAAATGGGCACCTGGAGTTCTGCCACCTCCAGGGGGTAACTGGCTCAGGAGGGAGGCATGATTTTTGCCTCCAATAGATTTGTCAGTCCCAGACACTGGCTGGGAGAGGACTACTGGGGAAAAGGACCGTGCTGTCTGGACACTGCCCCTGGGTCACTGGCAGATCCTCAGGGGAAGGGCTGTGGCCGCTATGTCTGCAGCCCCTACACCCACCCCCAATCTCAGTAACCAGCATTGCCCACCTCCGAAGCTTGGCTGATCTCCCTCCTCCATCTTCACCAGCCTGGCTCCCACATTCCCAGCCTGTGTTGGTTCTGGTCGCCTTCCCCAGAACCAGCAGCAGCCTCTTAGTGGGTCCCTGCACACCACATTCCCTGCTGTACCCACAGGGTGCTTTCCGAACTACAAACCAAACCTGGTCTCTCAGAGACCTTGCACAGAAAAGTGCAAAACCCTGGCAGCACACACCTCCTAGGCCAGACCCCTCGCGGTAAAGCTCAGCCTCAATAACAGTCCTCCAAGCCTCTGGTAACTCCCTGCCCTTCAGAGCTCCAAGTGCTCTTTTCCACGTTGAATTTTCGTCAATTCCACACATTGTGCTGGCATATGGCAAGTGCTAGATCCACGCTTGATGACCTCCCTGCCACCACAGAGGCCTGCCCTTCCTCCCTGCGGTCCCAGGAGTCACCACTCCCCAGATAACTGGTTGCGCCTGCGAGTAGTACTGTTTGTTCCTTTTAGCCTGTGAGAAGGTGGGAAGCAGCGGAGGTTTTCCAACCTCCCTGTGTTTCCTGCTGCTAATACCCCTAAAGCCAGGTTCCATGAGCTTCCTACGCCTTTACCTTAACTCCATATTGTAGGGACTGGGGAAGATGATTTCTAGGATTTCCAAGTTACAATTTTGGGGGCTGGGGATTTACCTCAGTGGTTCTGCCACCTGCCTTGCAAGTGCAAGGACCCAAGAATTACTTAGGATAACAGAGTTACGATTTTGCCCATTTGGCAGGTACCTGTTCGCACCTTATCAGTGCCAGTCCTGAGCTGGGTTCACAGGATCTGGACTCAGGGACCCACCTGCAAGGGGCTGTAAGGCTGGTGGAAGATAGCTGTCTAGGAGATGCAGTAAGATATGCAGAATAAAGGAGTGCAGTGGTTTGAGCATAGTGCACACAGCCACAGATGCACCCAAATCTTCACCTTACCACTCGCTACGTGACCATGGGCAACTGACCCCACCTCTCTGGGCCTGAGTCTCCTCATGAATATGTGGGACAATCCCGCCTTACACTATGATTCAAAGCTGCAACCCGGGCAAAGCCCAAAGCCCAATAACCAGTGCATCGAGAGCAGCTGTGGGGGCTGACAGGGAGGGGAGATGACAGGTGTGGCCTCTTCAGGGACGGCTTCTGAGAGGAGGCAGCACTGGCACTAAGCCTTGAAGAATGCACAGGAGTCCAAGTGCCTAAAGGGGCCACCTGGCAGAGAGCTGTGGTGACTGGAAGGGAACGGGGAGCTGAGAACAGACAGTCACTGCTTCAGCCCTGGAGACACGGCTGCAAGGAGCCTGGAAGGCCACCAGCCTGAAGAGAGGTTTTTGTTTTCAGGGTTTAAACATCCCTTTAGCTGGTATATTGGTCGAATGGTTTACTTTTTTTTTTGTTTTTTGTACCGGGGATTAAACTCGGGTCCTTTCGCTTGCAAGGCAGGCCACCGAACCATTGAGCTAAATCCCTGGCCCTGTCGAATGGTTTACTTGGCTCAAGGCTTCAGAGGGTTCGGTCCGTGGTCAGCTGGTTCCATTGCTGTAGGTCTGAGATGCAGCAGAACATCATGGCAGAAGGGTGTGGTGAAGAAAAGCTGCTTACCTCATGGCTACTGGGAAGCAGAGAGAGGAGAAGAGCACCAGAAAGAAGGGGCCAGGGAGCAGATACCATCTCCAAGGTCTCACACCCATGACCCACTTCCTCCAACGGCAGCCTACCTCCTAACAGCCCTTTCAGCTATGAACTCACGGGTGGGTCAACCCATTGATGAGGTCAGTGCCCCTGCAATCCAATCACCCCTCCAGGCGTCTTTTAATCTAGGCAAGTTAACAACTGAGATTAACTGGGCCAGCTCAGGAGAGGCACATCTTCCCAGCATGCCAAAGGCCCTGGGTTCAATCCCCAACACCACTGCCACCCATTCCCTGATTAACTTGATTCTTCAACCTGGGTTCTTAGGATGAAATGTTGAAAGCATCCACAAACACAGGGGTTCAAGCTGCATTTTAAACCAGGTGAGTAGGCTGCACTGACACCTGGGTAATCTCAGGGAGCCCTCGCCCCCAAAACCCTGCTCCCTTACCCTCCATGACCCCAGAATGGGACCAGATGGCCTCAGAATCTGCTGCATGGCCAGACACTCTGCAGCCCCCACACCTTCCCCAACCAACTAGGCAGGACAAATGTTCATTTGTTAGAGTTGGAAGTAGCATCTCTTTTACTAGCTAGTGGAAGAAAGAGAGAGAAAGAGAAAGAGGAAAAAATAAGTCTTTTTCCAGCCAGACTACATTTCCTGCCTCTGAGAGGGTGAGAATTTGCTCTTGGAAGGAAATAAAGCGTCTCCTGTCTGGAGCTTCCTCTTTGAAGCCCCATGAATATACATGGTGACAGGCAGACAGCTTTGAGATGCTAACAAGCCTGCCTCACCTTGGGAAATTGGGGTCACTGGCTTTGAGGGAGCCTTGGCTGGGGGTGGCTGGAGTGGAGAGGAGGAGGCAGAGAGATTGGAGACCCAGGCTGGCCCGGCTCAGACCATGGCAACTCCTTCCCCTCTGAGCCTTCACTTTCGAGCCTGCAGAGCAGGGACACTTCCCTGGGCTGCCAGGGACGGAAGATGATGCAAGACGAAGCGAAGCACCCAGGGTAGCACAGGGTCCACAGCAGGCACTCAACACATGCTGCTACTTATTTTGCAGAACCTCAGGGCCAGGAAGGACTACGAAACAACTGACAGAAGTGGGGAGAGCTGGGCATGGCAAACCCAACCTGGTTCAAATCCCTGCTCTGCCTGCCACTAGCTAAGAAACAACACCCTTTGCTCCAGACCTTCAAATGGATGGCTTCTTTGTAATACTTGGGCCTCAGCTCAAATGGTTCCCCTCACCCTGCTCAGTGAAAGTCCTTCTTGATTCCCCAGTAGATCCCTCCCATTTTGTTGCTCTGTACCATAGCATTTATCCTAGCAGCAATTATCTTATTTTTGTTATTTCCTCATTTACCTGCTTAGATTTCTGTGATGAAGGGGCTACATCTGTCTCTGTGTCACATAGTAGCTGCTCAGTAAATATCTGTTGAATGCCTGTGACTGAATAAGCCAAAGCTTGCATTTTTGCATCAGCCTCTAGTGATGTGGGGAATGCTGCCACCAAGAAAACCTTCTCTGTCCCTCTCCCCAGGGACAGAGAGGGGTCGGCCCAGGATGGGCAGGCAAAGGGCCAGCAACTTGAGTAACCCCTGCCTGGCTCCTAATGCTACCCAGACTACAGGTCTAATTGTTACATCTCCAGACCATAGTGAGTTAATGAGGCAGATTCATATTCCCACGTTAGTCCCTTTCTCTCCTTGGCCTTTAGGAAGCTAGCAGAAGGTAGGCTAGGCTGCAGGGGTGGGCTACTAGGAAGCTGGCATGCCTGGCTCCTATCTAGCCCTGCTGTCTCACCTCTCTCAGCACTGTCACAGCCTCCTGACACTGTGGGTCAGCCACAAATAACAGGGATACTTGGGTGTGTGGGCACTTGACAGAGGACCCATCTATTCCTTCCAAAGTGAAAAGTGACCATCTCACTGGTAAGAGGAGGAACCCAAGGCCTAGACAGCTGCAGTGTCCTGCCCACAGGCCCGGGCTGGGTTGCCCCCACCCATCCTGGCCTCATTTCACCAGCTCTGGATTGCTGTCCCCAACACTTCCTCACTTGGATCAGAACTAAGGCAACGAGTGGTGATTATGATAATCGCCATAATAAGAACATGACAACAGCCAACATTACCGCCTACTGGGGCTTGTGCTAATAACTTAAGTCCCTGAAATCTAAACAACCCCACAAGGTAGATGCCTTTAAATGCCAATTCTTTATGGTAAGAAAGCCAAGGCATAGAGAACTGCAGTACCTGGATGAGGTCACACGGTAAGCAGCTCTGACCCTAGAAGCCATGGTCCCCACAAGCTCCACTCATCCCAACCCAGGCTCTTGCCGTGGGGGCAGGGCGGGTCACCTAGAGCCTCTCCACCACCATGGTCAGAGCGCCCACAAAAATCTTCCTCTGGACTAGACTGACTGAGGGGGTCTTCTCACCCCTTCAAAGGCAAGCTCTGGAAGAATGGGTTGCCCTGGGTTTTCACGGTCATTTTCCTTCCTCACTACAAAAGCAATATAAATTCATGGTAAAAAAACAAAACAAAAAACTGGAAGAAATTAGAAAGGCATTTAGAAGATAAGATTATTCTCCTGGAGATGACCACTTCTGATATTATGATGCATGTGCTCCCAGACTTTTTAGGATCTGCTTTTTCACTTTGCTAAATGTCTGGTTCTGCACCAAGTATCTTGCACACATCGTTTCACTTAACTCTCTGTACAATCAAACTTTCTTTGCACACGCACATGCACATGCGTGCACATGTCTATTTTACAGATAGAGAACAGGTACAGAGAAGTAAAGTAGTACAGGGTCAATAATACAACCATGTTCAAACTCACAACTATTTCACTTCAACAATTTGAACTGTTTCCTTATAACTTTCTGAAACAGGAATCACCAATCCAACCCAATGCAGAAGTCTAAGCTTTGTGATAATTCTGTACCAACCCCCCAAATTGGTCCCAGTTTACACTCCTGCCAGTAGGGACTAGGAAGGCCTATTTCCCCCACATTTCTGCCTACACTGGACTTCACTTTTTAAAAAACCTACCTGTTATGTATGCTAACAAGATTGCCACTGCTTTTTCTAATGGCATTTCTTGAATTTTTTAGCCTCTGTGTGAAACTGACCCAATCTGTTAGAGTCTGATGTTTTGCCAGTCAGAGACCCTGTTGTCAGATGTGTCGGCACAGGAGGCGCGTAGGGGAAGCTGAGTGATCCAGTAAAGAGCCCGCCTTTAACCTTAGAAACAAGTCTTACCTGGAGACAGGGTGCCCTGGAATGTTGGTACCCTTCAGCCTACCCGTCGGATGAAGAAATTGAATCAGGTGGCCTCCACTAAGTTTTCAGTTTTGGTGCTTCCTTTCTGTCCCTAACCTGAATTCTGCTGTGTAAAATTATTATACAAGAAGCTTCAAATCCATATAGGAAATATAAAGAGAACTACACGAAGGTAAATCATGATCCAATTGTTCAAATTCAGTGGTAAAGAAAAAAATCTTACAAGCAGCATTTTAAAAGCATGCTGCGTACTGAGGTAAAAAAGAGTTTTAGCAAATTTTGTGTCAAAACAATGCAATGGAACAATAAAAAAATCTGTGAATGTGGATTTGTATGACCAGTAATAATAACTTTAAAAAAATAGAAACAAAAGAATGACTTTTTCAGACATAGAAGAACGGAAATAATTCATCACCAGCAGATCCACACTATAAGAAATGTTAACATCTTTCAGGCTAAAGGAATATGATACCAGAGAGAAACACAGTCCTGTAAAAAGCAATGAAGCATACTAGAAATGGTAACTACATGGAAAAATATATACCATTATTTTTCTCAATACTGAAATCTATCAAAAATAACTGACCATTTAGATAAAATAATAACAATACAGTGTTGTGTTTATAATGTATGTAAAATAAAGTACATATTAAAAACAGAATAAGAGGGCTGGGGATTTAGCTCAGTGACATCGCATCTGACTTGTAAGCACAAGATCCTGAGTTCGATTTCTGGTACCAAAAAAAAGAAAAAAGAAAAAAAAATAGCACAAGATCAGTACAGAAGTAGAAGTACCTTAATATTCTCTATTATATATGAATGATATATCAGTTGAAAGCAAGCTGTGATAAATTAAAGATGTATATTACAAACCATGCAGCAAACACTAAAATAAGAAAATTGAGTTATAGATAAAGATAAAACAGAATCATAAAAAACATTTATTGCTAAAGGAGGCAGAAAAACAGGAAAAGGGGAACAAAGAATAGAGAGCATAAATATAAAACAAATAGCAACATAAAAGACTTTAGTCTCACTATGCCAATAATCACATTAAATATTAGTCTAAATGTCCCAACTAAAAGGCAGAGACTTTCAGTCTGGATTTTAAAAAAAGACTCAACTATATGTTGCCTACAAGAAATGCACTTCAAATATAAAAATATAACTAGGTTAAAAGAAAAAAAAACGGGAAAATGTCGGCCATTTAAACCCTAATCCACAGAAAATCAGAGGGTTATATTAACATCAAAAAAAGTGTATTTCAGTGATAAGGAAGGTCATTTTATATAGATAAATAGGTCAATTCATCAAAATGAATAATAATCAAATATTTGTACATCTACTAGCAAATCTTCAAAATATATGGAGAGAAAATGATCAGAATGTAAGGAAAAACAGACAAGTGCCCTATTGTAGTCAGAGATTTCTATACTTCTCCCTCATAATTTCTAGAACAAGTGAACAGAAAGTAAATAGGGATACTGTTATGGCTTGTATCTAGATGTGCCCCCTAAGCCTCAGGGGTCATAGGTGGGGCTTTTCAGAGGCAGCTGGATCTAGAGTCTATGGACCTGGGATCAAGGGTGTGTGATGACTAAATTAGTCCACTGATTTGTCTGGCATAGTTCTGGGTGTGGATAATGGGAAGGCCCACCCTGGGTGTGAGTGCTACCCATACTCACAGCCAGAGCATGTGGCCTGGATAGAATATAAGGGACAGAAAGAGAACTACTGCCATCACTTGCTGCTTGATGCTTTTGCTGCCTCCTACCTTCTTCCTTCCATACCATGAACTGTTTTTCTCTTAGCCAGCTGATTATGGACTGAAACCTCTATAAATTATGAGCCAAAATAAACCTTTCCTCCTTTAACTTTGGATGTTGAGTATTTTGTCTCAGCAGTGAGAAAAATAACTTAGACAGATATGGAACATTTAAACAATACTATCAACCAACTTGATTTAACTAACATTTAACACTATCCACTAGCAGCAGAAATCACATTCATTTCATAGAACATTTAAAAAGACACACCATACTCTGGGTCATTAAACAACTCTCAATATATTTTAAAAAATTCAAGTCATATAAAATATATGATCACAATGGAATTAAACTGAAAACTATTAACAGAAAGATCCCTTAAAAATCATCAAATATTCAGAACCTAAACAACACACTGCTAAATAATCCATGGGCTAAATAGGAAACCAAAGGGAAATTAGAAAGTACTTTGAATTGAAGAAGAATAACACTCAATAAGAATGAAAACACAATGTGCCAAAATCTGTGGGATGCTATTCAAGCAATACTTATTAGGGAAAGTTTAGAGCACTAAATGTCTATTTAGTGAAGACAAAGGTTTCAAGTGACTTCTGCTTTTATCTTACAACATTAGGAAAAGAAGAACAAATTAAACCAAAACTAAGTACCAGTAGAAGAAAATAAATAACAAATATCAGAATAACAAATCAATAAGAGAAAACAGAAAAATGAATAAAGAAAAATCAGTGAAACAAAAGCTGGTTCTTTGAAAAGATTGGTAAATCTGATAAGTAGATGGCCAAATTGATGGAAAAAAATTTAAAATGAGAAGGAAAAAGAGGAAGATTAGACACAGATTATCAATATTACAAATAAAACAGGTGACATCATTGCAGATTCTACAGATACTATAAAGAAAATAAAATGTAAAACTTACTACAAAGCTACAATAATCAAATCAGTGTGGAACTGTCACTATCACTAAAGGACAGATCAACAGAACTAAATTGAGAGTCCAGGAGAAAAACAACAACCCTCACATTTATGGTGTAACTTTCAAAGAAAGTGCCAAGGTCATTGATGCTGGCACAATTTATGCACATTCAAAAGAATGAAACTGGACACCCACCTCACCTGATGTACAAAAAGTTAACTCAAAATGGGCCAAAGACCTAAAACTGTAAAACTCTTAGAAGGAAACACAGGTATAAACTTTCATGACCTTGAACTAGGCAACTATTTCTTAAATATGACACCCCTCAAAATAAAACAACAGAAGAAAAAAACAGACAAATGGAACTTCATCAAAATTAAAAAATTTAGAATTATTAAGGACAGTATGAATACAGTAAAGAGACAACCCACAGATTATTAGTAAGCCTGAGTAAGGATTTGTATCCAAAATATATAAAGAGCTTTTACAACTTTCTCGGTCAGGATATTTGTGTGTTCTCAAAACTCGTATGTTGAAACCCAACCATAAAGGTGCTGTGCTAAGAAGTGGGCCTTTGGAAAGTGATTAGACCTCAAGGGCTTCACTCTTGTGAATGGACTGGCGCCTTTCTAACAGAGACACGAGCACGCCTGCTTACCCATGCTATCAGATAAAGACTCAGCAAAAAGGCACCATCTTTGAAGCAGAGACTAAGCCTTTACAAGGTACTGAATTTCCCGGCACCTTGATCTTGGACTTCCCAGCCTCCAGAACTATGAGCAATACATTTCTGCTGTTTGTAAATTACTACCTACAGTTTGAGGCATTTTGTTGTATTAGCTCAAACTGATTGAGATACAACTCAGTAATAAAAAGACAAGCAGCCCTGTTTAAAAACAAAGTATTGGGCCATTTTTTCAGAAGAAGATGTACAATGGTCGAAAAATACGCATAAAAGATGCTCAACGTCATTAACCATCAGGGCAATGCACATCAAACTCAATGAGCACTTCATATTCCTACGACGGCTATAGTTTTATTTTATTTTTTGTTTTTGTTTTTTTGAGACAGGGTCTCACTGTGTCGTTGAGACTGACCTGGAACTCACTATGTAGCCCAGGCTGGTCTCGAACTCACAGTGATCCTCCTGCCTCAGCCTCCCGAGTATAGGGATTATAGGTGTGCACCACCACACCCGGCTCTATGGCTATAATTTAAAAGACAGAAATAACCAATGTTAGTGAGGATCTGGAAAAACTGGCAATCTCAACACACTGTCGTGGGAATATGCTTTGGAAAACAGCCTGATATTTGCTCCAAGAGTTACACATATATGGATGAACATCTCCACTCCTAGGTACATACTAAAGAGAAACACGTCTACACGAAGACTTGTATACAATGTTCACAGCAACATTATTCAGACTAGCAAAAAAATATAAACATAAAGTCACGTATTATATGATTCCACTTAAATGTCTAGATTTAGCAAATCTACAGAGGCAGAAAGTACATCAGCAGTTTCCAGGGACTGAGTGGGAGATGAGGTAGGGGACAAAGAGAAGTGGCTATTGATAGTTTCTCTTTGGAGTGATGAAAATGTTCTAAAACTGATGTGGTGACTCTTGTACAACTCTGTGTACAACTGTATTGAAACCAGTGATTTGTTTAATCTAAATACAAATCTAAACACAATCTAAATATTTCTCAACAAAGCTGCTATATTTTTAAAATAATGCCAATAAAAAAAAATTTTTTTTTGGTACCAGGGATCAAACTCAGGACCTTGCACTTGCAAGGCAGGCGGCGGAACCACTGAGCTAAATTCCCGGCCCCTAATGCCAATAAATTTGACAATATTCCTTGAAGAACTGAATTTGTAGACAAAAATTCTGCCACATACAGTTACAGAGGGAGAAATAGGTTCTGATGTTCTATTGCACAGTATAGTAACTACAGATAACAATTATGTGCTACGTATTTCAAAAAAGCTAGGATATTGAATATTTCCATCACCAAAAATTATGTTTGAGGAGATAAATATGCTTACCTTGATCTGAACACTATACAGTATATACACATACTGAAACATCATATTGTATTCCAATTAAAATTTTTATTTAAAACAGAAAAGAAAAACCATACAGTCATTAATGCCAGGAAAAATAAACAAAAATTGTGTAAAAATGAAAACTCAAGAGAAAGAGTTTTCCACAAATAAAATGTAAATACCAGGAATGGTGGCTCAAGCCTATAATCCTAGCTAGCACTCTAGGAAGCCAAGGCAGGAGGATCAGAAGGTCAAGCCAGGCTGGGCAATTCAGTGACTTTGTGAGACTGTTTCAAAATCTAAAAAAATAAAATAAAGCTGGGTGTGGTGGCGCATGCCTATAATCCCAGCACTCGGGAGGTTGAGGCAGGAGGATCGCTGTGAGTTCGAGACCAGCCTGGGCTACACAGTGAGTTCCAGGGCAGTCTCAACTACATAGTGAGACCCTGTCTCAAGAAAACCCCATAAATACATAAAAAATAAAAAAGGGCTGGGGATGTAGCTCAGTCCCCAATACTGAAGGAAAAAGAAAAACGAATTTCTACACAAAATTTTAGTAAATCTAATTTAGCAATATTTTAAGAGTAACAGGCTATAGCCAAATGGCTTCTCCTAGGCATGCAGGGTTAGTTTCACATATGAAAGTCAACCAGTATGATTTCGTGTATTGTCAGACTAACAGAGAAAGCATGGGGCCATCTCCATAGATGTAGAAAACGCACTTGACAAAATCCAACATGATTCATGATTTTTTAAAATTCTCAGCAAATTAAGACTAGAAGAGTACTTCCTCAACTTGATAAAGGACATTTACAAGAACTGCACAGCTAATATCATACTGGAACTTCATGACGAAAGACTGGATATGCTTTCTCCCTAAAGCCGCAGCAAGGCAAGGATGTCTGCTCTTACCATTTCCGTTTAACATGAAAGTTCTAGCCAGGGCAATCAGACAAGAGTATAAAATAAAAAACATTAAACTGAAAAGAGAAAAAAAATCTCTGTTTGCAGATGACGTGTTCATCCTCACAGAAAACCCAGCTGAACACACACACTTGCAGAAAGCCACTCTACACGGGGTGACTGAAAGATATGATGAAAATTTAAATTTAAAAAAACCTATTACAGTAAAAAACACATTGCCAAGAATGACAGGATAAATGTGCTGATGTGAAGGGGTGTGTTTTGAGTATATTGGGGGGATTAACAGTAATTTGACTTTTACTGTGATAAATTTTTTAAAAATTTAAATATTCACCGAATTTTATGATCACCCCTTGGTGATCAAAGGCTTAGAGCGATTTCTGTCAGGTAAGACCATCATAGTGTGTCCCCATCTACCTGATTCACCATATCTGGCACTGTGTGACTTGTGGCTCTTCTCCAAAGTTAAAACGACCAAGAGAGAGGTGTTCTGAATTGGTTCAGGTATCAAGGGAACAACAACAATTCAATTAAAGTCCTCATAAAAGAGGACTTCCAAAACCACTTTAGAAAGTGGAAAGGATGAAAGGGTAAATGTGTTAGAGGGAGCATTTTGAGGGGGATTCGTGGCAACGTGTCTTCTACTGTAATACATTTTAAATTTTTAAATATTTACTGTATTTTTTCATCATACCTCAGGATTTATAAGTAAGTATCAAGATAGCAGGACACTAGATCAATATAGAAAGTCAATTTTATTTCTACGTATTGACTATGAACACAAATTTAGAAATTTTAAATGCCATTTATAATTAAAAAATAATTTAAAATACTTAGAAATAAATATGAAAAAAAGTGTGCAAACCCTGGATATCGAAAATTAAAATATCGGGCCAGGGGTTTAGCTCAGTGGTGCCACCGCTTGCCTTGCAAGCACAAGGTCCCAAGTTCGATCCCTGGTACCAAAAAAGAAAAAGAAAAAGAAAATTAAAATATCGCTAAGCCAAGTATTATACCAGTTCGCTATTCGTCACTGTGGAAAAATATCTGACATAACTTAAAAAGGAAGAGTTTATTTTAGTTCAGGTTTTCAGTCTGTGGTCACCGGCTCTCCTGCTTCTGGGCCTGCGAGCACAGGCGGAGCAGAGCGGTTCATCTCCTGGCAGCCAGAAGGCAGCAAAAGGAGAGAAGGGACCAGGGAGAAGAGATGCCTTTCAAAGGGACGCCTCAGGGACTTTACTCCCTCCAACTGGTCCCACTTCCCACATTCTGCTCTGAATTCCTCGGTTGGAGAGGTTAACACCCTCAGGATCCACTCACCCTGCTGGGCCCCGCCTCTGACTTCCACAGCATTGGGGAGGAAGGCCCTAAAACCAAACCATGACATTATAAAAAATAATAATAAATAAACCCAAGGAGAGCAATGCATTGTTCATGGGTTAGTGGACTCAATATTATTAAGATTCTCACTCATCCTACACTGATGTATCCACTCAAGTCAGTTCCAATCAAAATCTCAGCTGGCATTGATAGACAGCTGAGAAATTATAGAAATCAATAAAATCTCAGATTTATGTGAAAGTGCAAAGGACCTATAAAGTTCAGAACAACTTTGAAAAAGGTGGAAAATTGGAGGCCTGATTTCCTTCTTATTACTAAAGTTTCTACGCTTACTTTAAGAACCCATTAGTTTACACTTGCAGACATTCACTGCGGACTACTGGTTCACCTACATATTGTATCTTGGGCCTCTGTACTCCCCTCCTCTCCCTTCCATCTCCTCGCATCTTCTGACCCCCTCCCCATTCCCACAGTTGCTCTGTTTCATCTTCCTTTTATTTTGTTCTTTAAATTCTTTACACTTTGGCAGTCTAGTGAAAGAGAAATCATATGATATTTAACCTTCTTCTGCCTCTGATTTATTTCACGTAGCACTGTGGACTTAAGGTACACCTATTTTCCTACAAATGATCAAAATTAGCCTTCTTTATGGCTGAGTATTTATATATAGTGTAGCACATTTTCTTTATCCATTCATCTGTTGATGGGCATATAGGCTGTTTCCAAGATTTAGCTCTGATGAGTCGTGCTATTGTAAACACAGGGATGTGCATTATCACATGATGTGATGTTTTTCACTCTTAGGTATGGTTTGGTTTTTTGAAACAGGGTCTCGTTATGTAGTTCAGTTTGGCCTTGAACTCACTATGTATCCCAGGCTGGCCTCAAACTCATAGAAATCCTCCTGCCTCAGCCTCCTGAGTGCTGGGATTGCAGCACTATCACACCTAGCTTCTTTTGGGAAAATATCCAGAAGAAATACAGCTAGCTGGGTCGAGTGGAATTTCTATTTTTAGATTTTTGAGGACTTTCCATACTGATTACCACACATACCATAGTACTTTACAGCAGCATTTGTCATTTTTTGAGTTCTTAATGATAGCTGTTCTTTCCGGAGTAAGGTGGGATCTCAGTATTGTTCTGATTTGCATGTCTATGATGACCAAAGATGGTGAACATTTTTCATGTATTTATTGGCCATTTGTACATCACGTTTTGAAAAGTATCTATTCATTTCAACTTCCCATTTTTTTGGTTGGGTTTTTGATTTTGGATGGGGGTCCAAATTATTTTTGAGGTCTTTATATATTCTAGATATTAGTCTTTTGTTTGAGGAGTAGCTGGCAAAAATTTTTCCCCATTCTGTAGGTTGTCACTTCATTTTCTTGGTTGTTTCCTTTGCTGTAGGAGCTTTTTAATTTGTATGATCCCACTTATTGGTTGTTGGTATTATTTCTTGTACAATTTGGGTTCTGTTCAGCAAGTTCTTGCCTATGCTCATGTGAAGAGTTTTACCTCTCTTACCTTCCCGCAGAAGACAATCTAGGTTTTTGATCCATTGCTGTTCAATGTTAGTACAGGGTGAGAGATACGGGTCTCTGTATTATATCTTCTTCATGTGGCTGGCCAGGTTCCTCAGCACCCTTTGCTAAGGAGACTATCTTTCTGGAGGGCCTCACTCAAAACAGTGTAATTGTAAAGATGGACAAATAGATTAATGGGACACAAGAGTCCAGCAAGAGATCGACACACTCATTCATATGGATAACTTTTTCTTATTTGGACTGATCCCACAGCCTGTGCATGCTAGGCAAGTGCTCTACCACAGTACACTACCCTATACCCTCTTCCCAGGCCCCAGGACACTGATTTCCGAAGAAAACAATGCCATAGAGCCAGGAGAGCTTTTTCAACAAATGGTGCTGAAATTAATGATACTTACAAGTAACACTTGAAATTTAATCCATACCTCCCACTCTATACAATAATTAATTCCAAACAGACCATAATTATAAAGATAATATCTAAAATACAAACCTTCAAGAAGAAACCATACAGGAAACTTTTATAATTTGGGGTTAAGCAAATATTTCTTATATATGATAAAACTCAACATGGTTTCTCAGAGAACAAATTGATAAAGTGAATATCAAAATTTAAAACACCTGTCCTATAAGGTGCTCTTTAGGAAATAAACAGACAAGCCGCAGATTGGGAGAAAATATTTGCAATTCATGTACGTTTTATAGGACTTATATCCAGGATATGAGGAATCCTCAAATCTCCATCATAAAAGATAAGCTATTCAATTTTTAAATGGACAAAAGATTTGAACCTATGCTCTACCAAAGAAGGTACACAGGTAGTGAGTAAGCTCACGACAAGATGTTCAACGTGACGTCATCACAGAGTTGAAAGTTAACACTACAACAAGATACCACACTTACTAGAGCACCTAAAATAGACTGACTATACCAAGGGTTGGTGAGGATGTGGAGGAGCTAGAACTTTCATACACTGATGGTGGAAAACTAAAATGATACAGCCCCTTTGGAAAAGTTTGGTAGTTTCTTAAAAAGTTAAACATGCACCTGCATATTGTTCAGCCATTCCTCTCCTAGGCATTTACCCAAGAGAAATGAAACATATGTTTATACACAGACTTGTTCATAAATGTTCATAAGAGGCGATTTGTAGTAGCCCCACACTGGAAACAAACCTAAACATACATTAACAAAGAAATGAATAAACTGGGTCACAGGCACACAGTGGACTGCTACTCAGCTATGAAAAAGAACACACTATTGACCTGTGCTACATCATAGATGAATCTGCAAATAATTATGCTAAGTGAAAAAAAATCAAGACAAAGGAATGTACATTGTATGATTCCATTTATACAGAATGACAGGAAATACTAACTAATCCTTGCTTGGGGTGGGGAGATCAGAGTGGGGTGAGAAGATAGTAAGGCGGGGGGAGAGGAAGGAGAGATCACCAAAGGCCACAAGAAGACTTTCAGAAGTAATTGGTATGTCTGTTGTCTTGACTGTGGAAATGGTTTCACAGGTGTACTCATGTGTCAAAACTTATCAACTGGGGGCTGGGGACTTAGCTCAGTGGTTCTGCACAAGGTCCTGAGTTCGATCCCTGGTACAAAAAAAACCCCAACTTATCAACTGGGACACTTGAAATATGTGTGATTTACTCCACGTCAATTACAACTTGATAAAAGCTGTTTGTTTGTTTCAGAAAAAGGAAAAATAAATCAAGGTAATACTGGGGAAAAGAGATTAACTTACCATACCTCCACTGGCTCTTTTAACTTAGAGCTTCTAAAACTGTCTTGAAATTTTAAGACTCGTCTATTGAAAGATCCATAATCATTTACTTCCAGAATGTAAACACACCTCATTCTGTCACTTGAAGATAACTATACTGAGATGCCGGGATGCATTTGTACCAAGTAAGATGATGTGATTCTAAATCATTTCTGCTAAAAGGTAACGCCCGTATCTGAGATCCCATGACTCCATCACTTTATCATCTCCAGTTTTTTCCCAAACACAATAGCTCTCTCTCCGTTGTCAGAATGAAATCACCACCCCCTCAAGAAAGTCGCTAAATTCAATATTTAGGGAGAGGGATGTGTTTCCACCACAAGAATGAACAGGGGGTAGAAAAGAGGAGCAAGACCCAAAGCAGTGTCATCCCCACCAGGAAAATAATTTTCAGACAGAACAACCCACAGGAAATGAGAACAGACACTTCCAGTGATTTTTGTTTTCCTCTTTTTCAATATTTTACATTTTATATTTATTTATTCTTAAATTAGTAGGCTCTAAAAAGCAATTTTAGGTTTACAGATACAACTGAGCAGAAAGTACAGGCTTCCCACATCCTCCCTGACTTTGCCCTTCTCACTGCTCCTATTATTAACATCCTGCATTAGTTCTGTATATTTTCATAGTTGACTGACCAACACTGATGTGTTGTTACTGAGTAAAGCCCACAGTTCACATTTGCACTTATTCTTTGTGCTGTACATTCCCCAGGTTGACACGCGTGTGGTGTCGTGCATCCACCACGATGTACCATACGACATAATCTCACTACCCTAAAAACCCTCAGGGCCTCACCTCTTATTTGTCCTGACCACTGGCAATCACTGATCTTTTTACCGTCTCTGGAGTGTTGCCTAGGTAATTGGAAACACAGTGTCTATAATATTTTTCAGGCTGTTCCCTTTCACTTGGAAATTGCAGTAAAGGCTCCATGTCGAACTGGGCAGGGAGGCACACACCTATAATCCCAGCACTAGGAGGCTGAGGCAGGAGGAACACTATGAGTTCAGGACCAGCCTCGGCTATGTGGTAAGACCTTGTCTCAAAAATTTTTGTTTAAATAAAATAAACTAAAAAGCCTACTCCATTTTCTTTTTCCAACTGGAGATTTTATTCAAGGGGTGGGAGTAGAGAGAGAGAGAGCAGAGAGAGAGAGAGGAGGAAGAAGAAGAAAAGAGCTACTAAATCACCAAGTAACACTCTGTTGTATGAATGCACCACAGTTGATTCTTCCCCTCATTTACTGGAAGATCTGCTATCGAAGGTTATTGCTATTACTTTATTTTACAATTCTTTAAATCATGTAAACCTTGGAACAACCTAAATGTCCATCATTCAGGACCTGGTTTGAGGTGATCTAGATACCCAGTAGGTTTGGTAGCTGTAGGGGATGACCTGGAGGATGTGGAGCAACCGGAACTCTCACACTCTGCCAGTGGGAAGGAAGCTGGTATGACCACTCTGGAACACTACTGAACGGTATCTACTAAAGCTGAACATATCCACTGTCCGTGACCTGAGAACTCCACTCTGGGGGACGCAACCCACTAGAAATAACTTGGTAAGTGTCCTAAAAGACATCTACAAAATGTTTAAAAGAATGCTGTGCACGTAGTCCAAAGCTGGAAACAATCCAGATGCCTATCAACAATAGAATGAATAAAGTATGAAATATTCCCTCAGTGGAATACTAGGCAGCAATTCAAAAGAATGAGCCATCAAGCCACACAACAGTGATAAATCTCACTGACAAAATGATGAGCAAAAGAAGCAAGACGCAGAAAAAGGCACAGTCTGCATGATTTCATTTATATGAAGGTCCAGATAGATAAAACGAAGCTACGGCTTTGGAAACAGGGATACTAGTTGCCTCTGGGGATGGGGATGGGGGGATTAACTGGAAGGGGCGGGACCAAACCTTGTGGGAGAGCGGGGAAGATCCTATAGCCTGATCTGAGTGGTGGTTACATCGTGATGGGCTGTACACTTAGGGTTAGTGTACTCCACAACACATATGTTACACCAGAAAGATGGTCAGCATCGGGGCAAAAAGTGGCTGCAGACAAGCAGGACTAATATGACCTTATTTATGCAAAATCCTCCACACAGCGGCACTCCATCTACAGATGACTTCAGAATCATCCAAGCTATCACGTATGAGTGCTTGGTGTATGCCAGGTGCTTCTCAGGCCCTTATCACATCATTCAACCTCACAGCCTCATAAAGCAGGAGCATTACTGACCCCACAGGACAGATGGGGAGTCTAAGGCACAGAGGGCTTAGGTAATTTGCTTGGAGTTCACTGGCTCAGCAGCAGCACAGCTGGATTTGAATCAGGTCTTCTAGCTCCACAGCCATGCCCTTATGTAAATCCCCAAACCATGACCACAGCCCATGAGTCACCATGGAATCTGGCTCCTGACATGCTCGGATGCTTTACTTCCTCCCCCCAGCATTCCAGTCCATCTTCCTCTTCCCTGAAATTACTGCCTCCCTTACTCTGCAGTCACCCAATGCTTCTCTCTCCTCTTCCTCCTAGGGTACCTTCCCCTCATCCCGTAGGTCTTGCTCAAGCATCACCTCCTCCAGGAAGATTATATGACTTTCAGTGCAGGTCCTTAACTTCTTCCCCCATGAGCCTCATCACTGTTTTGCCTGCCTTTGAGTCCCTGATGGCCAGCATACGTCCATGTCACTCAGAGCTTTGTCTTCTGCCCACCACAGGGCCTGGCATGGAGTGGGCCCTCATGAAATAAGTTGTTGAATGAACGAATGCATCTGCCAGGGCAGACTGACATAGGGAGACATTTAGAAGGCTGACATCAATGTGTAGTCACTAGAGGAGGTAGATTCCAGGCAATTTTTATGCTGATCTTTACGCTTCTGCTGGATGTTGTTCCAGTAGGCAGGTAGGATTTTCTCAATGTTTCCCTTCTCTGGGGGACTCGGGTCCACAGCCCTCCTCCCTCTTCCTGCCCACACTCTCCTGGCTCTGCCTACAGCCCCAGTGGGCAATGTATTAATAAATGGAAGGGAGACGGTCACCCAGCTCCCAAGCACTGAGCTGTCCTTGACTCCGGCAGGCGCAGATGAAATGCACTGAGGAGAGGAGAGGAGAGGAGAGCCGCCTCACCAAGCACCGAGCACGCGTGAGCTACTTCTGATTCCCACCTGGCCAGGCACAGTAATCTACTATGGGAACCTGGGCAGCCTGGTGTGCAGCAGGTGAGCCAATGACCAGTCACCCCAGTCATGCATGCACCTGACTGGGTCATAGATCCTCCTGTGGGAAGCCCTGCCCACAGCTCCACAGTTTCTAGGGTGGGTCCGGCAAGGCATTTGTGGCTCTGCAAGATCTAGTCCCTGCCCCCTTCCTGCTCTACACTTCATGTCCAGCCAGGGTCAGTCTCAACTCTGGGCCTTTGCACATGCTCTTCCTTCTTCCAGGAATGTCTACTCTGTCTCCAAGTGTTGACTCACTCTAATTTAACCCACAGCTCTCAGCTTGGGCCACTCCCTTTTCCAAGAAACTGTCCCTGATCATCACCCCAGCAGGAGTGCCCTAGTCCTAGGACTTCATGCTATCACAACAGGTGTCCGGAAGTTATCTTTGACATCTGAGATCCCTCCTTCTGGACTGTCAAGTGGCTACCTTGAGGGCCCCCATCTCCATGTCCCCTGTATCCAGCAAGAGCCTGGTCCACAGCAGGCACAAATCCTCATGTGCCAACTGACTAAAAAAGGAAGAAAAGTTCTCCAAGTGCAGAGAAGGGGAAGAGGGGGACTAAGTAGCTTGGAGGAGGTGGCGGGCAGTCAGAGCAAATGACTGAGTTTGGCTGTGACTTAGAGGCAAAGGGCCAAAGAAATGTGGCCTTATGGGACAGGGAGTGTGTAAAGGGAGGCCCTTTGGCTGAATTCAGCAGAGGGCTGCGCCCATGCCGCCACCTGTCTGATTAGTGTCCCTCACACAGTCAGGAACCCTGGGGGTCCTAGGCAACCTAGCAGAGAGCTCAGGGAGGCTGAGACTCCAGGTAGCAGGTGTGGCTGCTCACAGCTCTGCCTCCCCCATCCCTGACAAGCATAGTTGATGCAGAATCTGTACAGAACAGACCATTTTTTTCTAAATATATCTGCTCCCCAGTGCGGGGTGGGGTGGGACACAAAACAGGCCTGCAGTACTGGGAGAACCAGGGCACCTGCCAATGGCCCACAGCCACCTTCCCTGGGTCAGAGGGACCCTCTACCCGATGCCAAGGTTCAGGACTGTGCCTAGCTGGGCCCTTCCAAGCAGAGTCCTTACTGCCTGACCCACCCACATGATGCTGCCTGGAATATGTGGGCCAACAAACCAGGCCAGTGGAGGAGGGAGGGGACACAGGGGCAGGCCTGGGGGCAGGAACACAGAGGCAGGGCACAGAGAAGGAAGCCACGCCAGCAGGGCCCCGCAGAGGCATGGAAGTCAGTGAGGTCCAAACATCCTGGCTCCCAGGCCTCTCAGGGACCCTGGTGTTTCCAATAATTCTCTTCAGCTTCCTGAAATTCTCTCAAGGATCTTATGTTGCGGGATAGGGCTTTATGCTGTGTGGATTCAGAGTCCAAAAGCCCATGATTCACACCCATCTCCATCCCCAAAGCCCTCAGACAAGTCACACCTGAGCCTTGGTTTCTCCATCTGCAAAGTGAGGGTAAGCTCCTCTCTGCACACAGAGTGTTGGCTCCTTGCTCCTGGTTTCACAGGGAGACCCAGGCCCTCTCTCCGGATATAGATCTGGACTAGTGCCTGGGATGGGGCACCAGATGATTCTAGTGCTGGTGGTCACAAGCGCCCAGCAATATCAGCTGCCATCTCTTAAGCACTATGGTATGACAGGCCCTCTTCTAGTTATTTTCACAAACGGTGCCATATTCACTCTTGAACCATGCCTCCAAGGCAGTCGGTGACAGTGTCATCCCTTGCGAGACAGAGGAAAACACTGAGGCTGAGATGTTTCTATGATTTGCTCAAGGTCACTCAGCTGGTGAGAAAAGCTGAACTCACACTATCCCTCAAAATCCACCCGCTTCCTAAGACTGGATAAACCCGCTGGTGGCCACACCAGGGAGGCCCAGCCTGTAGCTTCCCAGGTCCTTGGGACTGAGATAGATGTCACCTTTTCACTCAGTTTTGCTCTTTCAATTATAAACAAAATCAAGGAAAAAAAAAATCTTGCTCATTAAAACAGCTGGACATAAACACTCATTGCTGTGAACACTTCATTTTAAACAAGCATAAAAGCCTGCCCAGTCTGCTCACACCCTAGGTGGGACAGTGCTGGGCTGAGGATGGGTGGTCTGAGTTCAAATGTCGACCTCACTAGCTATGGCTGGGTGATCTCAGGAATGTTACTCTTCTCTCTGCCTTGCTTTCCTTTCTGCAGAGTCACTAGGCGTAATGAAGAGAGAGCTGATGCCACACTCTGATCCAGGCCACCTGGAAAGAGCCCAAATCACTCTAGGCTGACCACAAGAGGTCTACACTGGCTTCAAAGGCTCTCCTGGAGGTACACTCACGTGAGGAGAGAATAAGTGTTACTGCTTAAGCCCAACTCTGGGGGCCGTTTGTTCCAGGGGAATAGATCGCTAAATGAAGATGGCGAGCCTGAAGATGGGCAGAAGAGAAACCCAAGAGGCAGGAGCTACTTCCTGAGGTTATGACGGACCTGTGTCAAGCAGGGAGACCTCCCTTCCTCCAGGACCCCTGCTCTGTACAGATGAGCACTGCTGCCAACCTCATCATCCTTGGTGCTGCTTCTTGTGACTGTGGACAACCAACAGAAGACCTGACCCACAGAGCCTACTGCGTACCTGCCTGGAGCTACAAGCGCTCGTGCTGTGTGCGTGCGTGTGTGTGTGTGTGTGTGTGTGTGTGTGTGTGTGTGTGGTGTGGGGTCAGTACTGGCTACAGTGAGCTACATCCTAAGATCTTTTTTATTTTTTAATTTGAGACAGGGTGTCACTAAGTCACTAAGTTGCCCAATCTAGGTTTGAACTCAGGATCCTCCTGCATCAGCCTCCCGAGTGCTGGGATTACAGGCATGTGTCACCATTCCCAGCTTCCTTCAGTCTTCAGACAATGACTAGCCCTCATGCCTAGAATAACCCCTGGTACTCCGTAGGTGTTTGTACCAGTTAATATACTCGAGACTGCAAGAACTGATCAACTCCCAACATCTGGAGGCTTCAAGAACAAAAAATGTATTCTTTTCTGGGAAATAGTTTCAAACTGTCCAATTTTTTTCCTAGTTGGAAAGAGCCTTGGTGGCCCTGCCAGCTCAGCAGAGGGCAGCCCACCAGCCTCAGGCACCCTATAGTGCCAGGGTGAGGAGGAGGGGAGAGGAAAGAAGACTGCAATGGGACACGTTGGCTGGGACTGTTGTGTGAGGCACCTGCCTCATGTGCCCCCAGGAAGGCTGCTCTCTTACTCTACCCTGCTGCTGTGCCCTGCCTGTACCACTCCTGACTGCACACCTACTGTGTGTCAGGCCCAGCATGGGCACTGCTATGACAAAGAACTGGCCCCTGCCTTGGAGGAACCCCAGCTGTTAGGAGACCCTCACAGTCCGGTTTTCTGGGGGATGTGGGGACACACACAGGACAGGGAGAGTTTCTGAAAAGGGAAGGCCTGCACTCAGACTTAAATACTAAATGGGAGTTAACTCTTAGGAGAAGAGTCTTCCAGGCTGAGGAAACAGTAGAGGTAGAGGCTGGATGCTGGGTGCAGGCGCACATCTGTAATCCCAGCTACTTGAGAGGTGGATGCAGGAGGACTGCAAGTTCAGGGTCAGCCTGAGCAACTTAGCAAGATCTTGTCTCAAATTTAAAAAATTAAAACAACACTGCTCCTCAAAGGATTATTATCTAAAATATATAAAGAACTCAAAACAACCAGCCCCCCCAAATATAAAGACCCAATTCTAAAGTGGGCATCTGAAATGAACAGACATTTCTCAGACAACGAAATAAAAGCAGCAAGTAAATATGTGAAAAAATCCTCCACATCACTGGTCATTCAAGAGATGCTGATGAAAACAACACTGAGATTTCACCTCACCCCACAAAGAATGGCTGCTATCAAGAAATCACACAATAACAAATGTTGGTGGGGTTGTGGGGAGAAAGGAACCCTTCTCCATTATTGGTGGGAGTGCAGACTGGTGCAACAACTGTGGAAGTCAATATGGAGATACCTCAAAGAACTAGGATTATAGGTTCCATTTGACCCAGCCATCCCTCTGTTGGGTATCTTTCCAAAAGAAGTGAAAGAATCATACCACAGTGATATATGCACACTCGTGTTTATAGTGGCACAGTTTGTAATAGCTAAAACTTGGAAACAGCCCATCTGCCCATCAATTGGAAACTGGATAAAGAAGACATGGTTTTTCTATAAAATGGAATACTACTCAGCCATAAAGAATGAGAAAGTAGATTCATTCATAGTTAAATGGGTACATTTTGAGGATATACTTCTAAGTGAAATAAATAAGGCACATATATGCAAATACCGAATAGTTTCTCTGGTGCGAAAAACTAAAATAATACTCAAGATCCTAATGGGACAATTAGCAAATAGGAAGAAAAGGACCAAAGGTGTAGGGACAGTGAGAAGGATAGGGAAAGGGGAATAAGGGAAAAGGAAAAAAGTATGAAAAAATGTAAAAATGGAATTAAAGTGTTTGAAGGGGGGATGGGAGGGTGAAGGGAGGGTGGGGACAAGGGGAAAAAATGAGAACCAAGACCTGGCGTATAAAGGTACAAGGTCCCAGTAATGAATGTAGCTGTACTGTCTACCTAGAATGTACCAATAAATTCAATTTAAAACAACAACAAAAAGTCTGGGGATGTAGCTCAGTGGTATAACACTTACCTAGTATGGGCAAGGCCCTTGGACAGCTTACCAAACCCTCAACACACACACATGCAGAGGCGGGGGCCATAGGACTCAGAGTGTCTTGGGAAGCCCAAGTTATCCCATGGACTTGCAGGTTGTGCATGATGGGAACAGCTGATGAGGTAAGAGGTGCACAGAGGCAGGTGACAGAGGGCTGACTGCCTCACTGAGAGCTCTGGGCCACGGACAGGTGGAAGCAGGCTGTGTGGTTTCTAGATCCACCACTCTGCCTGTGTGCAGAGGACATGAGAGCAGGAGCTCAGGTAGGAGGCCAAAGGTATCTTGACCAGATGTCCGAGATGTTTGAGAAGGGGGGATGCTTTGTCACCCAACCCCCAGACCCAAGGACTTCAGACAGGAGTCTGCCTCCCCACCTGCCCTGTTTACCAAACCCAGCCTCAAAAATGGTTCCTGGAAACCTCGGGACTGGTGAGCCATGGCAACACCATCCACATTGTCCCTTCCCAGGCTGCCCACTGCCCTTGCCCCTGCTCTGGCTGGCGTCAGCAGAGGGAGGCAGCAGACTGGGTCATCAGAGGCTGGTCAGCCCTGGCCTGGGCCTTGGCAGGTGGGCAGGCAGCCAACAATGCATGTTGGTGCCGGGAAGGCCTGGAATGGCTGGCCAGAGAGTACTGTGAGTCTGCCCTACTCTGGAGCCTTCTGTGGTGACCTTCTTCCAGTGAGGAGCATCCATGCAGGAGAGGCTGGGAGGCAGAAAGGGGAAGTCCAACTCTATTCCAACTTTCTTCAGTACCCCAGGAAAGCTCTCAAATGACTTAGACTCAGTGATGGCCCAGGGTTCAGCTAGCTATATCCCGGGCAGACCATTCAGGATTATTTTGGGGGGGGTTGTGTGTGTGTGTGTGCGCGTGCGCGCGTATGTGTGTTGTGGTACCAGGGATCGAACTCAGGACCTTGCACTTACGAGGCAGGAGCACTGTCACTGAGCTAAATCACTGGGCCCATCCGGGAATTTTTTTGGGATTCCAACCCCATCAGGCCAACTTTCCAGTCCCTCTGCCTCATACCAAACTCCTCCTTGCCCTTTCCAGGTTTAAACCCTCAAACTGTGTTACTCAAGGGCCTTTGCACCAGCTGTCACACCCAGCCAATGCCTTCCCACACTCATGGATCATGGGCTCCACAGGGCAGGCATGGGAGCTCTTTCTCTGTGTGTACTCAGCATCTGCTCTGGGCATAGTGTGGGCAGTTGACATGCGTTTGTTGACTGAATACTTGAAAGAAGAAAGGGAGATAGGGAAGGTAAGTCCCAAGGGATGACTATGCCCACATAATCCATGCACTAATGTTGTAAGGATCTGGTAACAGACAAAAAGCTTGGCCTGTGTGGGAACAATGTTACACTTCACACATGCTCTTCAAGAGACTCACACACCAGGCATACATATACCACATACATCTCCACATGCTCACATACTCCCCCTACATGCACTATTCTCTCTCTGTCTCTCTCTCTCTCTCTCTCTCTCTCTCTCTCTCTGTCTCTCATTGGGGAGGAGCCAAGGGGCCACCCTACCTCCTGGTCCATACCTGCATCTCCCAGAGTTCAGACCAACATGCTCCAGGGGTGGCTTAGCTAAGGCCCCCTGACTGCCCAGAACCATCACGCTCCTGCACATCCATGCTGTCCCTGGAAGGCCTCATACTCAGTCTTCCAGGAATCCTTCACACCCCAGCAGTGGCAGGTCCCCGGAGGAGGTGAGAGAGGCTGACACCTCTTTGCTTGCTGCCACACCTCTGCTTTGAGGACAGGAGCTTCAGGTTGGCAGGGAGAAGGCCAAGAAGTCTCAGCAACGCCACGTGGGGCCTAGATGTGGGTGGGCAGCTCCAGACCCCCACGACTCCTTATTCACGGATGGGGAAACTTGAGACCCAGAGAGGACAGAGGCAGGCCATAGCCATCTGGATGACCTCCTGCCTGGCGCCTGCCTCTGACCTGGATGCCCAAAGCACACACACCTGGGTTCAAATCCTGGATCCACCACCCACCCACCAGTGCAGGCTTAGTTTCCTCAAGTATAAAATGGGGATAATTGTAGTACTCACTCCCTCAACTATTGGCTACATATAGAAAACACAGGTGGCAGAAGGCTCTGAAGCCATCTCCAGCTACAGGCCTGGACCCCAGCAGCAATCTCCACCCCCAGCTGTCATTACAAAACTGCCTGGCCAGCTGCAGAACCCCAGAGCCCAGTCCCTCAGAACACACTGCTCACAGGCAGGCAGCCAGGCCCCAGCTCCCACCTCTGAGTGGATGTGGCAGAGCCTAGGCAATGCAGGGCCTGGTGGCAGCTGGGGGACAGAGGCAGGCAGGCAGCTAGGGGATGGTGGGAAGAACCAAGAGCCTCATTTCCAAGAGCCGTCTGCCACATTGCTGCTCCTAGTCAGTCCACAGCCGGTGGAAGGAAAGGCGCTCCCCTCCCTCCAGCAGGGGCTCGGGAGCGGGGACAGAGGGCAGTGGGGTAGCCAGGCAGCAGTCAGGGGTGAGAACGGAGAGGGCTCCCAGAGGGAAGCCCAGATCAGAGGGCTGAGCTGGGAGGGCCTCAGAGACAGCCCCAGCACCGCCTCAGCCAAAGAGATGGAGACCATGAGGCCAGAGAGGTGTAGGCACTCAGTCAAAGGGTGCGCAGCAGCAAACCAGCTCACTATAGTATAATTCCCCAAATACCCAGCACCCAACTCCTGACAACTACAAAGAAAATGCCCCTGGGATCCACCTCTCTCCATCACTGAGGGCTTATCTGTCACTGTAAAAAAATACCCGATCCCAGAGGCTGAGTGCTCACCCCTGGCCCCAGCACCTGGGGTGCACGAATTCCTGTCTGGGGCCCAGTGCAGTGCTGGGTACACAGCAGATGCTCAGTTGGTGCCTCAGTAGTCTGTGCTCCACAACTAGGCTGGGACGCCTGCCCCATTTGACACAGCCAAGGATAGAGCCCACCCCCATCATGTGCTTTCTCAAGATGCCCCTTGTGCAATGCACACCGCTCGAACTGGCTGTGAAGTAGACATGGAGACAGGGTGCCTGCAAAGGCTTTCTCACACTGAAAAGGCGCCATCTGCACTCCTGTGGCTGACCCTGGGGGCCTGCTGCGCTCCACTGAATAGTTCCAGGAACTAGACACTGTCCCCTCTCCCTAGGGCTGCCAGTCTTGGTCATTTCTCATCACCGATGTCGCCTCCCTGAGGCATTCCCGGGAAGCCTGAGAGATGAGCCCACTTACCAAAACTGTGTGTTGCTGAGGAGCAGAGCGCTTACCAAGACCCATGCCTTGTAACCATGACCCTCACATTCACGTGGGGCTGTGGGCAGAGGCAGCTCAATTCCAGGGGTGCTTTGAGGTTGCTTACTCAGACTAGGCTGAGCTTTGCCTCCAGCACACAGGGACTGGCTTCCCAAAGCCAGGAAGCGGGTCTGCTACATTTGATCCCAGCCTATTACCCACTGTCCACCCCCTCCCCCATCACTTGCTGATCAGCAAATGGGATTTTCATAATCCTCAGAACATAGGGCTAAGACCAGACTCTAAACTCTCACTGACTTGGATCCCAGTTCTGGTGCCACTGCTTTATTAGCTGAGTGGCCTTGGACAGCTTACCAAAGGTCTCTGTGGCCCAGTTTCCTCATCTACAAAAACGGGCTAACAATAGGGTGTGATGGATACTGAAAGCAAAGCCAGACATAAGTGATGTGGAGTCAGTTCTCAGTAATACATGGCCCTGGGAGATGGTCAATGATGCTTTGTTGAATGGATGGATTTTTAAAAAGTGCTAGCCAATGAGACAGTTATTATTATTATTATTATCAACATCAGCAAGGATCCCCAAGCCTGGTTTTGCAACCAGCCCTGGTGAGGGGTGTAGCAAAATTCTCCAAACAAAATGTGCTTCCATTCATTTTGGGTTTTTGAAAAGGCCACGTCAGACAGCTCCGCAGGGAGGAGGCGGCATTGCGAAACCCAGCACAGAAGGATCCTGGGCCCCACTCCTTGGCTCAGGAAAGGATGTGCCATCAGCAAGGGAGAGGCCCTGACATGATGGCCACCCCCAGGACCAGTGATTGGGGCTCCTGGATTGTGGGTCCATCCCAAACCTCTGAGCAACCCTGGGCAGTCACCCAACCTCTCTGAGCTTCAGTTTCCCCATCTGTCAAAAGGAGATAATGTCCCTTTTCATCCCTGCCCCCAGGAGATGGCTAGTAAAGGTAAGGACCAATGGCTTCAGTAACTGTAGAGTTTGCTGAACATACCCTAAAGGCTTCCAGCTTGGCCTGGGGTAGTTTCCAGGAGACTGCGGAGCAGGAGCGGAAACAGATTGGGCAGCCCCTCCCCCACAGGCCATAACAGAAGGAAGCGTTCTTTAGGAGTCTCAGAGGCCCCACAGCAGTCTGACGAAGTGAGGAGTGGGCCTGCCACTGCCCCCTCACACCAGTGATTGCCATTCTCAACAGGTGCCCAGTGACAGTGTACATAATAGCTGTTCCCTGCCCCTAAGTCAGACCCTTTACACCCTTAAAGGACAAGGTCATCTGTTAGAAGGAACTGCTGAGTCTCACCAGGCCCCTTTGGGCCCCAGCCCTGGGCAATATCCCTGCTGCCCACCAAAGCCACCAGAACAAACCAAGCCCCATCCTGTGACAGCATACCCAAGAAGCAGGGCCCTGAGGTCTTCCTTCTGGGCTATTAGGATTGCAAACTCTAGATAGGGGAAGGTAGAAGGTACCTCTGAGATCACTGGGTGCAAGGCTGGGAGCCCAAAGACAGGACACACCTCATCCAAGGATACAAGGTAAGTCAGCAACAAGGCTCTGGCACCTAGTGGCCACCTAGCCAAGCTTGCACACCGCCTTCAGGACCAGCCCGCCATGGCGACCCTCAGGAGAGCAACCTCCTCCTACAAGGACACATACGTGCCACATTCCCAAGACCACACAGCTGTCTTCCTGTCTCTGTGGATGTGGTTCCCTCAACCAGTCGGGCTCTCCTCCCCACTCTCCATCCACTCTCATCCTCAAGTCCTCCACACCCAAATCAAGTGCACAGCCTCCAGAATGCCTTTCCAGCACATGGACAGCACTACTCCCCATCACTAGGAAGGGCCTGGCAGAATGGCTACAGTAAACAGGACAGGTCCTCACCAGTTTGATTCTGTGCTCCCAAACTTAGCACAGAGCTGGGCACTGAGTAGGCCAGGAAACACTGTTGGCCCAAAGAAGGAATGGAAGACTGGGAATTGGAAAGAAGAATAAACCAGTAGCCTAGTGAATAAAATATGAATGGGTGATGATGTGAGCATGCCCCAAGGAGGCAGAGCCTACCAAACATGGCCCCTCACTCTCTTGAAGAGGCTCTGGGGTCCCACAGTCCCAGTGGTATTTTAGAGGCCACTGGCCTGTAACTCCCACAGATCCTGGCCAAATGCCTCTGGGTTTGCAGAGTCTGCTAGAAGTAGGAAGCCACAGGGACAGGCACGTGGGTAACTGGGCCTGGCCGAGGCTCGCACCATGCCCACTGCCCAGCCCTCCACTCAGAGGGGCTCACATCGGGCTCATCTCTCCCCTATAACAAAGCAAACGAACCTAGCGCCCATACAAGCCAAGATCTGTCCTCAGCGTCAGGGGAACAACATGAAGATGGAAACCTGTCCTTCCACGTCAATCACTCCAAGACACAACTAAGAAGGAAATGTTCCAGGGGTAGTAAAAGCAGAGGCCTTAGGGCTATAGAGATGGTGACAGGGACACCTGGACCTGGGCATCAAAGCAGGCTTTCTTCTGGAAGAGAGGCTGAAGTTGAACCAGCATGAACTGAAAGCAGACCTGGGAAACCAGGGAAGTGAGTGGCAAAGTGTAGCTAGACACCAAAGATAGTTTTGGGGGAAGAGGCTGGGGAGATGTGGGTATTTACCGAATACTAACTACATGCCTTTAAAAAAATTAAGTCTGAATTTAAGATTTTATGAGTTTATACTTCTGAATGTTTACATGGAATTGTTTACACGCACAGGAGCCTGCGAATGCTATTTTTAATGCTTTTTTGAAGGAATGAAGGAATGAGCAAATGACGGAAGGAATCCCCATTAGTTACAGATGTATGGTAGGGTCACTCTGTCACACAAAGTGCCTTGGACATCATTCTCCACACATAATAGTTCTGGCATTTACAAAGCCAGCACACCATAAACTGCACAAAAACCTAACAAGATGCCAGTGGGTACCCCTAATACACAAGATACGTCACTGAGTCCTCTGAAAGTTCCCAAATACACATTCCAAGCTTATGCTGTGCACTTCAAAAACACCAACTCAGCTGCCAGGCAGCCTCATGCCCAGGGCACAGCCCTCAAACCTGCAGCTCCCTCTCAAGGCTGGCACCAGCTGAATGCTTCCCCTGGTCCCACATAACCCACATCAGGCCCTGTCTGCCACACACCTCTTCAGGCTCGGCCCTGCCCACCATCCCAAACACCCAGCACCCTCTGGCCTGGCCTCTGAGGGATGAGTGAGGAAGGGTACCATGGACCCACACAGGACCACTCCCAGAAGTTGAACTGCCATTTCCCAGCTCCAAGAGGCCTGGGGACCTCACCCATCCCCGACATAGCACAGGCAAATGCACACACATCTGCCACCCCCACACAGCCTGGATCTCCAGATGCTGCTAGGAACTCACTCGGAGACTGCTGCTGAGTGGCCACTGAAGGCCAGTTCTAGGGCCTGATGGTGGCTCCCCATAGTCCAGCCACCAATCAGCCAGGGTACCAGTTCTGTGGCCCACTCAGTCCTGCTGCCCACCAGAGTCTGGCTCAGGGCCCCCAGGCCACCCAGGGTCCAGGCAGCCCACAGATTCTCTAGCAGAAAAGGGAATGGGCAGGTGGTCACTGGAGGAGGGACAAAATTCTACTGGGCTCCTCCATCAGGGACACTGAGATTGGCTTGTACAAGCTCTTGTCACAACGTTCAGCCTGGCAGAAAACACAGCCCCCTCCTACATGTGAAGGCCCAGAGGCAGCGGGAGCCAGGACCCTCCCCCTGACCCCAGAGGGCACGCAAGCGGGAGAGGCAGGGTAGTCTACTCTCTCGTGGATTTGGGGCCTGCAGCCCTTCCCCCTCTGTCATTGCTAATTCCTGGCAGGTGGGGACGCTGGGAACCTTCCCCTCATCAGCACTGTCCCTTAACATTGGGACTTCCCATTCTCAGGGCACCCCCATCCCCCCCCCCGCGCGCGCAACCGGCCTTCACCAACCTACAACCCCTCCCGGTTTCATTCCCCCCACAATATCAACAGTCTGTGACAGCCTCTCTCCGCAACACAGGCAGCGCAGAAGAACGGGAGAAGGGAGAGGGACGGAGGGACAGAGGCTTGGAGGGGGATCAGAGGCGGCAGGTTTGGCCAAAGAGGCCAAGGACCATCACATGTCCAGGTAGCAAGTGTCCCCTCCCAGCAGGCCCGGAACATCCCGACCCAGC
The DNA here is from genome assembly GCF_012274545.1 of Fukomys damarensis. NCBI lineage: Eukaryota > Metazoa > Chordata > Mammalia > Rodentia > Bathyergidae > Fukomys > Fukomys damarensis. The sequence goes on from NW_022900934.1 coordinate 22,699,121, forward strand.
TGGCCTCCGCAGCCACCTGGTCCGTCCCCACCCGCTCTGAACACGAACCCCTTCACCGCGGGGCGCCGCACGTGGGGGCCTCCCGTAGCCATGTGAGTGCCCCCCCAACACAGGTGCCCGGGTCAGCCCGGCCCCTCCCGGGCACGCAAACAGGGAGGGGGCGCTATGCAGCAGAGGGGGGGTCCCCCGCCCCAGATGCCACATCCCAGCAAAGAGCTCGGGAAGAGGGGAGCCGGCGAGGCAGCTCCCGGACGACCGAGGCGGGATCCGAGGCAGCTGGGCTGAAGGGAGCAGAGCCCGGGCCGCTGGCAGAGCCTCCGCTCTCCCCAGCTCCAAGGCTGGCCCGGCAAGGGAGGGGTCTGCCCGATCCCCAGGCCGCCCTGCGGATGGACCGCAGGCCTGAGGAGGGGGCTTCTCGGCTTCGACAGCCCCGTGACACGGGGAAGTCCGCGGGAAAAAGCCAGAATGGGGTCCGGCCCTGGACAGGGGATTCCAGGCCCCAGCGCCGCCGCCCCTCCTCGGTGTGAGGGTCTGGGGAGACCTGGATGGGACGATCCCACCCAGAGCAGGGGGCTTCCCGGCCGTACCGCTGCCCCTCCGACCGAGGCTCAGCAGAAGCAACCGGCAGGGGGAGGGGGCTGTTTCTGCGCCAGCGCTGCCCCCGGCTCACGGAGGTCTGTCCAGGAGGAGACCCGGGTTCGGGGGTCTTGCCGAGGGACAGGGCGCACCAGCCCCAGCAAGGGGGTCGGGACCC
>NW_022900934.1:22700554-22721448 GCF_012274545.1 Fukomys damarensis
CACCCCACCCTATCCATGCCCGCGCAACGCGGGGGGAGGGGGAGGGTCCCCGCAGTTGTCCACGTTCGGTCGCGAGCCAGAAGAGCACTTGAAAATCTGCGGCCAGTGGTCCAGAGAGGGTAGGCTACTAGAACAAGGTCACACAGTGCGGGCCGCTGTAGGCCGGGATCTTGAGCCACACGCTATAGAGCGGGCAGGCAGGAACCTGTATTACTACCTCTGCACTGTGGAGGAGGGAAACTGAGGCTCAGGAAGGAACAGACTGGCCTGTGTCACAACGCGGGAGTCTGGAGGCTCTCTCCTTCCTGGGGCTCCTGCTTCTGAGAATGGGTGTCCCCTCGTGATTACCCCTTCCTGTGGAGCCCTCTTCCTCATCAACCTTTTTGTCTCAGGCAGCACTGGCGTTAAAAAGTCTAGAGTCAGACCTGGGCTGAGTACAAGCGCTCTGATCACAGCCTCCACTGAGCCCAGTGGCCACACCTGTAAATGAGGGCAACAGGAGTATCTATCCCCAACTTGAGTTGAAAAACCAAAGAGCTAACGAATGTAAGAAAGCTCTTTGCTGTGCCTGGCACTCAGTAGGTGTCAAATGCATGTGCCTACTTCTCCTGGCTCCCACTCAGCATGCAGAAGAGTCAGAACAGCGTTAATGGCTGGCAGTCAAGGCTCCTCACAGCCCATTTTCCTTCTCATCCACTGCCTGCCCACATCCCCATCCCAGAAACCACTGTTCCAGTGCCTAGCCTCTGCCTTTCTTGTGCCTGCAGTGCCCTCCTACTGTCTCTACCTGACAAACTCCTACTCACCCATCAAGACCCAGAGCAGTCTGTTTCATGTCCCAGCTCCTCACACTCTCTATTGGTCCACCCATTCCTCCCTTCTCAAGAACGTACACCCCTCTCCCCAGAGTCTGCACGGGCTTTGTCTGTCTCCTGGACTCTGACAACTGTGAGAGGAGACAAGGGGACCATTGCTGCCCAAGAGGGCTTCCTGGCAGAGGTGGGACTGTAGCAAAGCCTGGAAGGAGAGGTAAGTTTGGGGTCGGGGAGGAAGGCACAGAGAGGGCTGTGGGTTTGGGCAGGGTGTGAGCAGGGAGGAGCAGGTGGGCAAATCCTTCGCCACTGAGTGGGAGCCATGGGGAGCCAGGTGCTGAGAGTGACCTGCACTGTGTGGCCCTGGTAAGGACGAGCGGGTGTTCTCTCCAGAACAGGGGCCCCAGGGACACGTGCACAGGTGTTCATAGCAGACCCATTTGTAACAGTGAAAAGTGGGACATGGCCTAGCTGTCATCATCTGCACCCTGGGTGAGTAGTGAACTCAGACAATGGAGCCTGGTTCCACTTCGTAATCTTCCAAACAGGTGAATGCAAGCCACATGTACCCATGGGGATAAACCTCAAAATCAGAGTTGGCTTAGTCTGTGAAAATTCAGTCATATGGTTGTGACTTGTGTACTCTTTGTTTGAATTTCATGTTTCAATATGTTTTTTAAAAAATAAAAAATAGATAATGTTGGATGAAAATAGCAAAAGGAAACACAGCTTGGTGACGAGTATATAAAGTTTGTTTAAAAAACAGGCAACGCAACACTATATATTATTTAGGGACACATACATATGTAGTACAAGTGTAAGAACACTCATGGGAGTGATAAATAGGAAATTCAGGAGAGTAGTGACCCTGATGGAGAGAGAAGGAATGTAATCAGGGCAGACTGTTTATTTCTTAAACTGATGTGGTGGATATTCGGGTGTTTGTTATGCTATTCTCTATGACTTTTTCGTGAACAGGAAATAAATATTGTAACAATACCTTTTTTAAAGCTAGGCAGTTCCTGAGACAGGAGGCATGACTGGTGCCTGAGCAGATGTGTGACATGGTCAAGGAGGCTTTGTAAGGTCTGGGGAGAGGTGTGAAGGTCTAAGAAGGGCAAGGATAGGTTTACAGGGAGGAGGTAAAGTTAGAGGACTAAACAGCAGCACATGTAGGTCAGGGTCAAACCCTAAATGCCCACAGGACCTGGACAGGGTGTGACATGGGGTGGTGGGGATCACCACAGTCCATACCAGCTGATTGTTGCCATTGAAAGGAGTCCAGTAAAGTCACATCTTCTCAATGTTTTCAAAAGAAACCAGCAACTTAGACTTTTTAAAATGCAGCTGGGTGTGGTGGCCCACAACTGTAACCCCAGCACTCTGGACGGCGGAGGCAGGAGGATAGAAAGTTCCAGCCCAGCCTGGGCAACTTAGCCACTTAAACAACATACCATCTCTCAAAATAAAATATAAGAAAAGGCTGGGGATATAGCTCAGTGCAAAGGTCCTGGGTTCTGAAGAAGAAAAAGTCTCTCAACCGTTATGGCAACTATATTGGAACAATTTTACCTGTAGGGCCAAACCACGCTGGTTCACAGTCTCTCAATGAGAACAGGTCTGCAGGAGATGAAGTAAAGGGACAGAGTTTTCTTGTCTATGAGGCTGAAGGGACTCACCTTAAACAGCAGTCAGGGAGGACTTCCTGGAGGAACTGACAAGGAGCACTGAGGGGAAGAGACTTCCGGCGGAGACAACAGCACGAGCAAAGGCAGGGCTGATTGGAGTGAGCCGCAAAGAAAACATACCAAAAACAAGTACAGGTGATTCACAGAGAGGGAAACGTGTGTCAGGAAATACGCACGGCTGTGCCTAAGCTCACTAATCATCAGGGAAAAGTAGACCAAGACCATAATGAGAGGTCGCATTTAACCTGCAAAAATGACAAAGTCAACAGTACCCAAGCTGGTGAAGCTGTGGATCCACGTGCGCCTGGGGGAAGGGTGAGCTGGCACAAACACCGTGACCCAGCACTTCTGCGCACGTGTGCTTGGCCACTCATCCGTTGTTTCTCCAACTTTAATGTACAGATGAATCCCCCAGAGGTCTTGAGAAAAGCAGACTCCTGTTCAGCCAGTCTTAGACAGGGTCCCCAAGAGTCTGCATTCATTTCTAATGAGTTTCTGGGGATGCCAGGGTTGCTGTTGCGTGGACTGCATTTTGCAGTGCACTAGGACAAACGTACAAGAATATCCACAACAGCACTGTTTGTAACAGCAGAAGACCTGAAAATAATCTGATTATCAATTGATGGGAAAATAAATAAGCAAATGAAAGTGGTATGGTCACACATGGCCTTCAGAATGGTTGAATCACAATTATGCACAACACAGGCAAATTCTCATCAATACAGCATTGAATTAAACAAAAGACTATAAACAATATAGTACCTTTTAACATAAAATTGACACACATGTGAAAACAAACACATTGTGTAAGTACTCATACATAGGATAAAACTAAAAATAAAGAAACCATGGTAGGATAAAATCAAAGCTCAGAATCTTAGCGACCCTTAGTAGAGCTCTATGGGGAGGCATAGGAGATGTCAGATGCTAGTTTTTAGTTGGTGGGGTGGGCTAGGGCATGTTTTGATTATAGGCCAGTGCTGAGAGCCTGTCATGAACCAAGGACTCTGTGTAGCTCAATTGTGTGTATCTGAGTTCCATAATTTAAAAATAAAAAGGTGAGGGGGAAATCACAGAGACTGGGGAGAAAGTGGAGTACAGTGGGGTTCGTTTGGGAAAGGGTTAGTGAATACCAGCACAGCAAAGTGATTACAGCTCTGAGTGGAGTAGGTGCAAAAATTGTGGGACTTGGGCACATTTGCCTGACCCAGCCCAGAGGTCAGGAGGCAGCCAGTGGAGTAGGGAAGAGACCATGGCCCATGGGCCTCCAATGATCTCCCTTACTCCTGCCATCAGACCTGCCAGCTCAGACCATGTAGGCGCCAGAGCAGTGGACTTCAGGAATTACCCTGGAAGAGAATGGAATGACTGACTCAAGCCAAAAAATTTCCTAGTGGAGATAACAGCCAGCCCTTGGCAATGACCAGTGCTAGTAATGACCAAATCCAGGTGGTAACTATACTAAGTAGTGATGAGATTTGGTTTGTACCAAACTATATAACGTCTAGATTGCTCAAGAATGCCCAGCCCCAGTCCCAGTCTCCAGGTCAGTCACACATCTGGACAGGATGGGCCAACTCCTCAGGGACATAAAGGATAGAGTGTCCTGGTCCTTGCAGAGAACTTCCTCTCCAGGCTCCCATTCCGTTATCCCTCTTTCCAGTTCAACCTCACAGGAGTCCCAGAGAAATCTTTACATGCACAGATCTGACTGTGCCCCTTCCCTTGCTCAGAATGCTGCATGGGCTCCCTAGCATCTGGAGATAAAGTTCAGATTCCTTAGCTTAATATTCAAAGCCCTTCACCAGTCAGCTTTTTTACCTGCTCCTAAGTCAATTCTGGTCAAATCCCATGACTCAGGCACAGAATCTGCAGTTTCTCCCAAAACAAGCTCTTTCACACCTCATCCTTCTTACCTGGAATGCCTCTTCCCTCCTGAAGACTCACCTTTCAAAGTTAAACTCTGCTATCACCTACTCAGAGGAAATTTTCACTTACTTCTGTGTCCCATCCCTGTTCTCAGTTTTTCATCCTCAAGATATTTTACGAGAACAAGGACATGCTGTGTCTCAAACCGTGTATAGCAGACACTTCAGGTGCCAGCCTAGGATTCCAGCTGCAGTCATGTGGATCGCTCCACTTTTTACCTGATGGTGTTTTCTGGAGTTACAGAAACTGGCCCAGCCTAAGCACAGGACAACTTGGGAATGCAGGGACTCACTGCCTCCAGGATAACCTTTGATCCTCTGCAGGGAAGGAGGTCAAAGGCTCACCTTCCTAACCTTCAGGGAGACAGTTCTAGGGGTCTTCTCCACTGTTCCTCAGAAGACATTCAGCGGGATGGAGTCCAGTGGCTCACAGCAGGCACCTTCTTGCTAATGCACATTTAATGACCTTTTCTCCCTCCCCTGTATCATGCTCTGTACCCTTTCCTCCTGCTTCTTAGGACCCCTCCTAACTACTGCCTGTGCTCAAATTCCTGCCTTGGGCCTGCTCTTGGAACACTCAAACTCAGACACATCCATTTGCTTCTGTCTCTCTCCCAAGGCTAAAAGTATCTCCTTGAGGTTTGGGGCCACCCTGAATTCTCAAATTGTGGCATGTGACAGCCTGATCTCCCTCCGTGACTGTGTCACTTGTGTCTGTGTTACTTTGCACCTGTGGGCTCAGCCAAAGCAAGCAGAAGATGCCCAAATGGCTAGTAAGGGTTATCCTGGAGCAAGTTGCTATGATGAGATTTGGTTTAAGATTTGCCTTCCTCCTTGCTTCCTATATTTTCCAAATGTTTCAAGTGTTCGTGTCAATTTCTCTGCTTGTTTTGCTCTGTTTTCCCAGTGTGGAAGAAGTGTGGGCTCTGGAGTGATGAGGCCTGACTTCTAATTTGGCTCTGCCAACTTTTACCCAACTTCTGTGGTCCTCAGTTTCCGCAAGCAGAAAATGGACACGAGCACCAATGCTTACTTGGCAGGGTGGGACTGACTTCTGTAGTGCAAGAGCCATGTAAACCACGAAGTCAGTGGTGAGGCTGGAGTTATCGTTATCCCTGGGGCTGGCACCAGGCCTGGCATGGAGGAGGTGCCTGAGAAATGTTTGGAGAACAAACTGAAGCTGGAAGTGAAAATCCCACGGTGTTCCTCATCTCGTTCATTCACTCACTCATTCATAGTTGGACACTGGAGACACAGAAGTGCGTGAGGAACAGCTCCAGCCCCTAGGAGTCTCTCATCTTTGGAGGAGACCTGGGAGAACTCAGCATCTCTAAGGAGCCCCAGCTGAGTGTCACAGAGCGTGAGAAGCAAGTGACACCTGAGTTGTGCAGGACATAGCCTGACAAGCAAGAGCAGGATGGGACATTCCAGTGTCGCGTCATGCAGAGACTCAGAGGCCAGACCGGCACACAGAAACCACTACTGGCAGCCCAGGGAGGTGAATCCTTGAGTGCAAAGGTGAAGCCAGAAAGGACATTGGGGTAGACCATGGTGACCTCGAGGTCCTCTCCAGGAGCAGGAACTTCTCCCGAAGGTAATGAGATCTATAGAAAATGAAAAAATCTGCCTTTTGCATGAACTTGGACAGCTGCTTTGCCTCTCAATTCTGGTTTCCTCATCTGTACAGTGTGGGCAAAACTCTCCCAAGGACGCTCCAGAGAGGATGTGAAATGAACTGTGCTCATTGTCTGGCAGGGACGGGGAGGGGCTCAGTGGAGACGAGCTGAATGAACAGAAGTGGAGGAACGGATGAGACTGTGCCCAGCTGAGGAGCACCCTGGCCTTCCTCACACTTCTGCCCTGGGACTCACCACCCCCAGCGCTTCCTGTTCCCTGTCCCCCCCGCCCCCCGCAGCAGAGCCTCCCCCCACACCAGGCCAACAGGACGTTTTTAGGGCCACCTGACAAGGCAAACACAACCACAGCCAGCACTCTGTCGCTGCTCTGTGATGCAAGAACTATTTATTCTCTGCCCCTCAATGTGGGTTTCCCTCCAGGCCCTGAGATAGGGGAACACTTGGGTCCTTGAAGGGCCAGAGCAGCCTGCTTCTGCCTCCCAGATGCCCAAGCCACCATCTGCTCCCACCCAAGCCCTCGCTCTTTTCTTAAAATAATTCCTCCTGTTTCCTTGGAGACATCTCTCACATGGAAGAAAGGAAAGGAGAGAGGGAGGGAAAGAAGCGGAAGGCCAGGTTGGGGCCTGTTTCCTGAGCCCCTACTCTTTGTGAGGTCTGACCTCTACCACACACTTGGCGTGGGGATTAACCCCCTTTTGTCAACGTAGAGATAGGGCCTACAGATCAGATGTCCCTGGCCCTCATCTCCCAGCAAACGAGAGCAGGCTTGGGATTTGAACCTGGATCGGTCCTGTTCAGAGGCCAAAGCCTGGGTAATGTGCCTCACAGGAGTGTTTGGGACTGACTGAGTGAAAGTCCTGCCCTTATCCCAGGTCTGAATGTCCTGGCCAGGGCACTGCCTGTCCTCCTCAGTGCACCTCCCTTACTTGATTACATTTCTAGGACCCGTGGTATGTCAGCCTGGGGCCCACATAGGGTGGGAGAATGACTCAGTTTCAAATAAGTGAAGGTCTTCTCCATTGAAACACACAGGATGGGGCGGGAAGAGGGTGGACAAAAAGTATGAGCACTGGCCCAATTGTTTCCTGTGCTTAGCAGCAGAGGCCGGGGTGGGGGAATTCTGGTGTTCCTCCCAAGACCCTAGTCAGCATTCGACGGCCCCAGCTCAAAGAATTCAGGTGCTGAAAGGACACACATGGAGGAAGTGGCAGGACCAGAAGAAAATCCCAAATTATACTAAAGTGGGCAGAAGAGAACCTTCTGAAGACCTATGCAAAGCGCTGCCGTGTACGGAGAGGAGGGAGAAAGAGGAATGAAAGGACGTGGGCAGGCAGCTCTCATCCCCTTTCTGGCCTTAGCACTCCCAACCCAGCTGACGTGACAAGGGTAGGTACCACCGTCCCAGGCAGAGGACACCCAAATCCCCGCCTGCTGGAGCGCTCGTGAAGACGCTCAGAGCACGGCACAGAGGAGATCTGAGCAGTGCTGCACCATCCGTCTCCTGGTGACCCTGCCCAAACAGCCCATCTGGTTGACCCCAGTAGGAGTCCACACCTGGCCCTTAGAGGAAGCTCTCAGACCTCGATCAGCCTAGGAGGAGAGGCTTTCACGAAGACCTGGGCAGAAGCAGTATCACCACCATGCTCGCATCAGCACTGCGTCTACATTATGCCCTGCCTCATTCTGCCACGCTCCAGTGCCCCGGGCCTAGCCATGCCCTGCAGTACAGGCTTTACTCTAGGGCCTGTGATGACTGCAGTGGCAGGGAAAGTAGCAGGGGCCTGGCATTAGCGGAAGGGAGAGGAAGGGGCATTTGGGAGAAGCAGAGCGCCTCGAGTGTGGGACAGGGAAAGCAGGAGAGATGAGACCAAGTGCAAGGGTTGAGTGCCTTCCTCTGAAAGCCGAAGGGAGCCACCATAGGCTCAGAGCACAGGGAGGGCAGATCAGACATTTTGGTGCAGATCTCTCTGGTGGCCAGTACGGGCGAGAGCTGTCAAGAGGGTGAGACAGGAAGCAGGGCTAGAACAGAGGCTGCTGTGACTATCCAGAGGAGAGCCGAGGGAGCCTGGGCTGCATGGAGTGAGGAAGGGGAGGAAGGGAAAGTTGGGAGAGAGGCCAGGGAGGCAGAACGAGTAGCTGCCAGCTGAGGGAACTGGAGGAGGTACAGGTGAAGGAAGAGGAGGAGACCAAAGTGAGACTGTGTTTTTTGTGGAGTGGCTGGTAGTGCTGTTCTCAAGATGGGAGGGCTGGGAAAAGGAGGAGGAGGAAGGCCACCTGGGGACTTCACACAGTGCTATGCCTCCTGTGGGCTCCATGTCTTACAGTTTACAAAGAGCCTGAGTCCACAGTCTCCTTGGAATCTCCTGACAATCCTGTCTTGAGGGTTGAGGAACAGACATGATTTTTTTTTCCTCAGAGGGAAAAATCCAAGAGTCCAAGGGTGCGAGAGTGATAATGACTCACCCAAGGGTTCACTGAGTAGGGTGGGCCAGGTATTCTACCTTGAAGTCCAAGGCTTGTCTCCTGTACCCGGGGAGCCTCCCAGGCACCCAGAGGCTCGCAAGAAAATGTCCAGGGGCCAGGTGTGGTAGTACACGCCTGCAATCCTAGCACTGTAGGAGGCTGAGGCAGGAGAATCACAAGTTTGAGTCCAGTTTGAGCAGTTTACCAACTTAGTGAGAACCTGTCTAAAAATTAAAAAATAAAAAGGGCTGAGGATATAGCTCAAGACAAAGGCACTGGGTTCAGTCCCCAGTAACACACACACACACACACACACACACACACACACACACACACGCACGCACTGATGTCCAGAAAAATGATAGAGAAGAGGAGGGGCTTGGAAAAAGAATGGTCAAAGGCATGGAGTGAAGAAAGTCGTTAAAAGACAGGGTCTTGGGCCAGGGATTTAGCTCAGTGGTGCCGACGCCCACCTTGCCAGGTCCAGAGTTCGATCCCTGGTACCAAAAACACCAAACAAACAAAAGACAGGGCCTTGAGTCAGGTGTGTGGTCCATGCCTGCAGTCCCAGCTGCTTAGGAGACAGAGGCAGGAGGACTGTAAGTTCCAGGCCAGTCAGGACAATTCCGTGAGACCACGACTCAAAATATAAAAATCAGGCTAAGGAAGACCTGGGATTCAACCACTAGCAGGGTCCTGAGAGACGAGAAAATCATTGACAGATGAGCTTCGTGGATTGGGCAAAAGAGGCTGAAAGGACGTGAGAAGAGAAGCAGAAAGCAAGCCAGGAATGATGTGGAGTAGAAGCCAGGGGAGACCCGGCTCTCAGAAGGAGAAAGCGGCCATCAGTGCTGTGAAACGCAGGTGCTTTCCTGTCCCACCCGCACCTGAGCTGTGGGGGAGGCTTTGAGGAGACAACTAGTGTACTTACAACGCCAGCTGCTGGGCAGGGCCGGGGTAACTGCTCTGCCCCGGCTCTGCCGCCTTTCCCTGTCTACACCCTTGTTTCTCCCTCACTCAAAGGCTCCAGTTTCTTTTTCGTTAGTACCTGTTTGCAATACATAATAATTACATGCATCTCGAGGAATCGGCACACATACTTACTGCATCTTGATCATTTTTACTCCCCCTCCCCTCCTCAGAGGGTTCCCATTTCTTTCAAAAAAAAGTCTCATTCATTCAGTTAATTTGAGAAGTATATATGGAGAGGCGACTCTGTGCCAGACACTATTCCCAAAATTTCACAGACTTCAGAGCACTAAACAGATGAAGGGAACTGACTGATAAATGACAAACGTAAGAAATAAGTAAAGGACAGCTTATTAAGTGGTTATAAATTCTATGTGAGAAGTATACTGGGCTAAGAGAAATTGAAAGTGCTAGAGTTGGTGCAGAGTATTAATTTTAAATAAGGAAGTGAAGGGAAGGAAGGGAAAAGGATTTAAAAGAATCAAAATAGGATATATACATATGTATATTCCCCCAAAACATGGAAATATCAAGTATTACAAACATATATCAATAAAATATAAAGTAATAAATAGTGTAGTCAGGTAGAACTCATTGATGGAGTAACATTTATGGAAAAATACAGGGAGTGGTCTTGCAGATATCTGGAGATGGATTCCAAATCGAGCGAACAGCCAATGCGAAGGCCCTTTGGTGGGAAGTAAGAAAATCTGCTTATAAAATGTTAGTTGTTTTAAAAACTCAGTGGAAATGGATTTTTTTTTTAACCTAGAGCTTCACACTGTGCTGCATCCCCAGCCCTTTTAAATTATTTTTTATTCTGAGGTAGGGTGTTGCTAAGTGACTAAATTGCCCAGGCTGGGTTCATACTTGGGATCCTCCTGCCTCAGCCTTCCAGACTGCTGGGATTACAGGCGTGCACCACCATGTCTGGCTGGAAATAAATAAATCTTAAAGAAAGTAAGGATATCTCCTCATGCCAGAAACAAAGCAGGAACATAAGACCACATAGATAAGCCTATACTGAAGTTGCGGGATGCCAAGCTCAGGGCACATGACACCTGTGCCCGTGTAGGGCAGAGGGCCAAATAAGTCCGAGATCACTCCATATAAATTATGGTTTCAAGAAAGGCCACTGATGACAGGGTAGAGTTTTACAATTTAAATTTTGCTTCACAGACACAGGGGTATCTGTTGCAGCTTTGACTTTGGTTGGGATTAAAGAAAAATATCCCAAGAAGTTGTGAACATTGACTAGCCCTCCCATGACGTTAAGGCCTGAATTTTAAGTACTGATGTGGTGCCAAAAAAAAAAAAAAAAAAAAAAATTCACGATGATTCCCCAGAGCTGGGAAAAAAATCAAGCTGAAACTTGCCATTACAAATGGACCCGAAAATTCACCAAGGCAAAAGTTGGGCTTGTGGAGGAAATAGAGGAGGGAGGGAGGGAGGGAGAGAGAGAGAGAGAGAGAGAGAGAGAGAACAGGTTACAAATCTCAAGAATGAAGAAAAGACAATACTACAGAAGCTAGACTTTTAAAAGGTAATAAGAAAATATTATAAACATTTTTATGCCAAAAATTGAATACTTTAATTAAAATAAATACAAGGAAAACTAACTAACTATTTGAATAGACCTATATCTGTTAAAATAATTAAATCTGTAAATTAAAACCTTCCAACAAAGAAAACTTTAAACCCAGAAAGTCTCACTGGTAAATTTCTCCACACACTTAGAGAATAAAAAAATATTAATACTAGAGGGGAGAGGAGGGAGTGAGAAAAAGGATTAAGGTGTATTATGTACATGTACTAACTCCCCACAGGAATGTAATCATTATGTACTGTAAACATGGACTAACAAAAATATTAAAACAAAAAAATATTAATCCTACAAATTCTTCTAGAGAATAGTAAAGGAGAGAATATTTCCTGACTCAGTTTATGAATTCAGCCTCAGCTCATTATCAAGTTCTGAGAAAGTCATTATAAGAAAGGTAAATAATAAGGCAACATCTCCATTAATTAAAATGCAAAAATCCTAAAGAAAATATTAACATAGAAAATGCACAATTTATCATGACCAAACGTGATTTATCCCAAGAATGTAAAGCTGGTTTGCCTTTCAGAAATCATTGATATTTGCCACTTTAACAGAATGCTCTAAAAATGGTAATTTCAAAAGATGTGGAAATTTTATTTGGTAAAATTCACCCATTCACAATATAACAAAATTTTCAGCACATTAGGCATTGAAAGAGCTTTCCTTAATCTAAAGGGCATCTACAAAACCCTACAGCAATTGTCATATTTATCTGTGAAAAATGGAATGCTTTCCTCTTTAGATTACCTGTCCACTAGAACCATCTTTATTCAATATGGTATTATAGCCGGATATGGTGGTGCACACCTGTAACCCCAGCACATTGGAGGATGAGGCAGGAGGATCGCAACAAGTTCAAGCCAGCTGAAGCTACATAGTAGGTTCAAAACCAGTCTGGTCCGCATAGTGAGACCCTGTCTCAAAAAAAAAGAAAGAAAAAGCCGGGCGTGGTGGCGCACACCTGTAATCCCAGCACTCAGGAGGCTGAGGAAGGAGGATTGCTGTGAGTTTGAGACCAGCCTGGGCTACATAGTGAGTTCCAGATCAGTCTCAACTACATAGTGAGACCCTGTCTCAAAAAACCAAAAAATGGGACGTAGCTTTGTGTGAAGGCCCTGGGTTCAAGCCAGTGTTGCATTAGAGGCCCCCAGTCAGTGCAATAAGGCAAGAAAAATATACAAATTTGTACAAGAAGTAAAAATACCATTATTTACAAAGGACATATTGTGCATATGGAAAATCCAAAAGAGTTTACAAAATATTGTTGTTCAAAAGTGAATTTAGCAAGATCTTTGTATGTAAAGCCAATATTCCAAGCTTAATTATATTTTTATATGTGAGCAACAAACAATTAAAAATGCAATTTCAGTCAGGCATGTTGGTGGATGCCTGTAATCCCAGCATTCGGGAGGCTGAGAAAGGAGGATCCCTGTGAGTTCAAGGCCAGTTTGGGCTACATAGTGAGTTCAAGGCCAGCCTGAATTGAATAGCAAGACTTTGTCTAAAAAAAAAAAATCAATAAAATTTAAATAGTACCACTTATAGCCACATCAAAACCTATCAAATACCCATGAATATCTCTAATGAAAAATATGTAATATTTCTCTATCAAAAATTATAAAACATTGCACAGACAAATGAAATAATATGGAGTAAGTTGAGAAATATACCATACTTATGGATTGGAATACTAACCATCTTAAAGCTATCATTTTTTTCCACATGGATCAGTAGATCCCAATTCTAATAAAAGCCCTCTCAGGATTTTGATAAATTCAGTCTAAAACTTACATGGAAATTCAAAGGACTTCCCACTGTAGGGAATATATTGAAGAAAACACATAATGCCATAGAGCCAATATTAATTAGTGTATTTCAGGATATATTTAAATGTACAGTTGGAAGAAATATTTAAAACAAAGAGCTAGTATCTAGGATATATAAAGAGCTTTCAAGACTCAATATTGGGGCTAGGGATTTAGCTCAGTGACACCTCGCCTGCCTTGCAAGCTCAAGATCCTGAGTTTGATCCCTGGTACCAGGAAAAAAAAAAAAAACTCAATGATGAACCAAAACTGCTATATAAATTCAATGCAGTCCTGATTAAAATCCCAACAGTAGATTTCACAGAACTAGAGAAAACAATCCAAAAATTCATTTGGAACCAGAAGAGATCTAGAATAGCAAAAGCAATTCTAGGGAACAGAGACAAGGTACCGGGTACCACAATCCCCAACTTTAAACTATACTACAAAGCTACTGTGATTTAAACAGCAACAACAGCAACAAAAAACCAGCATAGTACTGGCAAAGAAACACACTCAAGGATTAGTGGACCAGATTAGAAGACACAGAAACAATTCCAGACACAGCCACCTCATCTTTGACAAAGGAGCCAAACAACCTCATTGGAGGAAAGATAGCCTCTTTAACAAATGGTGGTGGAAAAACTGGATTTCAACCTGCCAAAGATTAAAACTAGACCCTTATCTTTCATCATGCACTAAACTAAAACCCAAGTGGATTGCCAGACGTGGTGGCGCATGCTGGTAATCCCAGCACTCAGGAGGCTGAGGCAGGAGGATCACTGTGAGTTTGAGACCAGCCTGGGCTACATAGTGAGTTCCAGGTCAGTCTCAACTACATAGTGAGACTCTGTCTCAAAAATAAATAAATAAATAAATAAAATCCAAGTGGATTAAAGATCTAAATATTAAAACAGAAACACTAAACCCGCTGGAATATAGGCTAGGTAGAACTCTTGAAGACATTGGCATAGGAAAAGACTTTATGAACAAAACTTGAGTAGCACAGGAACTAGCACAAAGAATCAACAACTGGGATCTCATCTATTAAAAAGCTTTTGCACTGCAAGAGAAACCACCAAGAGAACTAAGAGACACCCTACAATGTGGGAAGAAAATTTTACTAGCTGTTCCTCAGACAAAGGACTACTATCTAGAATATATAAAGAACTTTTAAAAATCAGACCCCCCCAAATTTAAAGACCCACTTCAAAAATTGGTATCTAAAAAACAGAAGTTTCTCTTACGAAAAAGTAGAGAATCAAATAAACATGAAAAAATATTTAATATCACTGGTCATTCAAAAGATGCAGATGAAAACAACACTGAGATTTGTCTCATTTCAAAAATAATGGCTACTATCAAGAAATCAACCAGCAGATGCTGGCAGGGCTACAGGGAGGAAGGAACCCTTCTCTACTGTTGGTGGGAGTGTAGACTGGTACAGCTGCTGTGGAAATCAGTGTGGAGATACCTCAAAAAACTAGGATTAAAGGTTCCAGTTGACCCTGCAATTCGCCTGCTAGATATCTGCCCCAAAGAATTTTTTAAAGTATCATACCACAGCAATATATGTATTTCCATGTTTATCGCCACACAGTTGTAATAGCTAAATCTTGGAAACAGCCCAAAAGCTCATCAACTGGTGAGTGGATAAAGAAGATGTGGGTTTCTTGTTTTTAATAAAATGGAGTACTACGCAGCCATAAAGAAAGATATACTTGAGACATTCATAGCTACATGGATGCACCTTGAGGCCATACTCATCAGTGAAATAAACAGGACACAAATGTGTAAATACCAAATCATTATTCAGTGCAAGAAACTGAAGGTGTAAATGAAGACCAAAATGTATAATAGATGCTGCGAAATAGGAAGGAAATGTTTAAAGGGAAGAGGGAACTAGGGAGGGGGCAGCGGAAGGGAAAGAGGGAAAGGAAAAAATTAAAAATAAGTAAAAAATGGAAACAAAGCTTATGTATATGGGGGTGGAGGATTTGAAGGGAGGACAGGGGAATGGGAAAAAATAAGAATAAGATATATCATGTACTGGTACAAATTCTCAATGATGAATGTGATCATAAGATATACCTAAATGTACCAATAAACTCAATTTTAAAAATTTTAAACTCAATCATGAAAAAAATCTAGTTAGAACATGAGCAAAAGACCTGGATACACATTTCATTGAAGAAGACAGACAGATGGCACATAAGCACAGGAGAACCTGCTCTATCTATCCCATTACCCTCCAGGGAGCATACTGTACCTGCTGCATATAATTCAGCAATTGTGCTCCTTTTTATTAACCCAAAGGAGTTGAAAACTTATGTGCATAAAAAATTTGCACATGAATGTTTGTTGCCGCTTTATGCAGAATTGCCAAAACTTAGGGGCAACCAAGATGTCTTTCAGTAGGTGAATGGATAAATAAATCATAGTACATACAATCACAGGACTATTAGTGCCAAAAAGAAATGACCTGTCTAGATGGAAAAAGACAGTGGAACTATAAATGTATATTGCTAAGTAAAGAGTAATCTGAAAAACTTCATACTGTGTGATTCCAGCTCTATGATAATCCGGCCAAGGGAGCATTATGGAGACAGTAAAAGGATCAGCGGTCTCCAGAGGTTTGGGGAGAGGGAGGGACGAACAGAGTGAAATCACTCTGTATGATTAAAAATGGTGGATACATTCCATTATACATTTGTCAAAATGCGCAGCATGTACAACACCAAGAGTGAGCCCTAGTGCAAACTACGGACTCAGAGTGGTAATGATGTGACAATATAGGTTTATTGATTGTGACAAATGTACCACTCTGGAACAGGATTTGGATGGTGGTGGAGGCCTGTGGGCAGAGGGACAAGGTAAATCTGTATTGAGAATGGTCTGCACTTTCTGCTCAATTTTTCTGTGAACTGAAAATTGCTCTAAATAATAAAATCTGTTTTAAAAACAAATAAGCATAAAATTACCACATGATCCGCCAATTGTACTCTTGGGTTGGGCAATTATCCAAGCAAATTAGGCACTTAAGTTCGCACAAAAACCTATACCTGATTGTTCTTAGCAATTCTATTCATAATCACCCAAAACTGAAAGCAGTTCAGGTAGCCTTCATATATGGATGGTAAAACAGATTGGCAGGTCCACACTATGGGATACTACTTGGCATTAAAAAAGGCACAGCCATGAACACAAGTAACAGTTTGTGCGACTCGCAAGAGAATTTATGCTGAGTGAAGGAAGCCATTCACAACCGTTGCATGACGCATGATTCAGTTCAGGTAGCAGTTTCAAAGTGACACAGTTATAGAAGTGGAGGACAGAAATGATTGCCAGGAGTTAGAGGTGAGGAACAGGGTAGGGAGAGAATGTGGGAGGGTGGTACATGTGGTTTAAAAGGTAACCACAAAAGGAAAACACAAAAACCAAAATAGAGGATGGATGTGTTTTGTATCTTGACAGTGGTGGTGAATACACAAACCTACATAAGATAAAATCGTTTGGAACTAAATGTACACATGTACATAAACACAAATAATACAAGTAAGAATGGGAAATGTGAATAAGATTATATGTGAATAAGATTGTGATTATATCACAATCAACATCCTACCTAGGAGGCTGTACTACAGCCTTGCAAGATGTCACCATTGGGAGAAGCTGGGTAAAGGGAACATGAGACCTCTATGTTATTTCTTCCAACTGCATGCAAATCTACAATTATGTCAAGATAAAAAGTTTAATTAAACTATCGTAATTAAAACAGCATGGCACGAGTGCAAAGATGGACAAATAGATCAGGAGTACAAGATACAGTCCCAGTACAGAGCCATGCGTTCACCTGGCTAAGTGAGTTCCTTTGCGATTAGGTTGGGGAAAGAACAGTCTTTCAATAAATAAAGCTGCCAAACTAGAGAGCCATATAAAAAACCGAATCCTGACTTTTACACAAAAACTAATTCAAGATACAGAGATCTAGTGAAGAAAATTAAAACATTAAGAGTTCTAGAAGAAAATATGGATAAATATCTATTTGTTCAAACATAGAAGAAACACTACCCTGTGAGGGTACACACCTGTAATCCCATTTACTCAGGAAGCTGAAGCAGGAGGATTGTAAGTTTGAGGTCAGCATGGACAATTTAGTGAAACCCTGTCTCAAAATAGCATTTCAAAAGGGATGAGGTGTAGTTTAGTGGGAGAGTGCTTTCCTAGCATGTGTAAGGCCCTGAGTTCATCCTCAGCACTGGAAAATAAATAAATAAAACACGCATCAAAAGAGTTTAACAATGATAGCCTGACAAGAGTGACCACTGGCCATGCTCATGCTTTGATGGCTCAGTCACCCCCCTCGGCCCTGCCCAGGTAGACCGCTGCTCCAGGAACTGGACAGCATAGGACACAAGCTATGGATCCATCACAGCTTCCCTCCCGCTTCAAGGGAAGGAGATGGAGTCAAGTCAGCACACTCTAGAGAGGCCCTGGAGGAAGAAAAAGGCTCAAGAATCCACCTCATAGGGGCTGGGGGATATAGCTCAGGGGTTCCGCTGCCTGCTTCGCAAGGGTTCAATCCCCTGTACAAAAAAATAAATAAATAAATAAATAGCACCTCACAGTGGAGGGCTTCAAGGCAGGGTGAGCACTGTTGCGACATTTGCTCAGGTGGATATGGGATTTCCGGAGAGGAGGATCAGCCTTGGGCCTGAGAGTTGCTGCCCAAGAGCCTGCTCCAGCTTGTAATCAGCCACTATGGGTGGAAGGATAGGGAAACATCCTGGCACTCTGTTGTGTGGTGTTAGACCTTCTGGTGACCATTTCAAAATATCCCTTTTACACTCTCTACACCAACCCCTACACTACTACAGCGAGGAAGCCCCAGCAAGCAGCTCAGAGATGGGCCCAGGAATGCCTTTGTTTTGGGGCAGGGGTTTGGTAGTGATGGCGCTGGTGATCAAACTCAGGACATTGTGCATCCTAAACAAATACTGAACTGCTGAGCTATGCTTCCTCCTCTCTGTTTTTATTTTTATTTGTTGGTACTGGAGATTGAACTCAGGTCCTTGTGCTTGCGAGGCAGGCGCTGGAACCACTGAGCTAAATCCCCAGCATTTTTTTTTTTTTCGGTTTTTGAGACAGGGTCTCACTTTGTAGTTGAGACTGACCTGGAACTCACTATGTAGTCCAGACTGATCTTGAACTCACAGTGATCCTCCTGCCTCAGCCTCCCAAGTGCTGGGATTACAGGCATGCGCCACCACACCTGGCTCCCTGTTTTTAAATAATAGTTTCACTATCAAATGAGAAAAGTGAGACACAGAGGGATTTACCCAAAATCAAAGAGCAAGGGAGGAACGATGTTAAGATATGAATCCAGAACCATCTGTAGGAAGGACCAGGTGACTTCTGGATTTACTAGTTTCAGTTTGGAAAAACTTCCTCCCATAGCAGCATAAAATAGAAATAAATAAAAACATACAATTAGTAAAATATTTCTTTTTAGCCATAAGCTTCTAGAACTAAAGGGACCTTAGAGATTGTTTTAGCTCAAAATCACTGATCACTGCTGGGCACAAAAGGTCAACAGGATTTCCTGAAGTACCCTAAATTCACAAACAGGAGAACACAAGCAGATACACAGTAACAGTTTTTTACATGCAGCGTGGAAACCCAGGGAGCCCCTGAAAACTGAAAGTTCTTCTCTTGCAGTTAATTGGTGGTTGACTCATTTACAAGCAAAACTCTGACCTTAATGGATGTGAGAATGTTTTATACCAATTAGTGTGAATATTTACATGTTTTGCTGTAGATTATCAATTAGTTTCATTAGAGGGGCTGCCCCAGACTCAGTGGTATCCTGGAGCTGATCCACACTGGTTCATGGGAGCTGTTTGTTAACTATTCAGAGATTTTGTGAGCCATTCAGTTGGTAACTTGAAATTGAAATTGGCTATGGCTGGAATATTTATACCACAGAAATGAGAAAAAGCTACAAATCAGACCCTTTTAAAAAATGTTCTGAGAACCAGTTTACCAGCATACCAGTGCTCTAGACTATGTTGGATGTGTCATGGAACGTGAACCACTTTACTTTTCTAGTGACTTCCAATTAATTCTAAGTTCAGAAAAAGGGGGTCAATGGACTTGTATCTATATTAAGTAGGCCAAAATAGCTGATCAACATGAAAGTTTGTTCCACATCATTAACTGTCAGGAAGATACGAATTTAAACCACAATGAAATGCCATTATATTCCCATCATGGGAGTAAAATTAAAACTGAATAATATCAAGTGCTGGCGAGGATATAGATTTATTGAAACTCTATGTGGCTGGTAGGAGAGCAATTTGGGACAACATCCCACTAAACCAAACATCTGTGTATTTTATCTTCGAATAGTTTCACTCTTGGGTATTTACTCAATACAAATAAGGCCTATAGGCCAGGGGCAACATTGAATGCCTATAATTCCAGTATTCTGGGAGGCTGAAGCAGGAGGATCACACAAGCCCAGCCTGGGCAGCTTTAGTGACTTAGCGAGACCCTGTCTCAAAATTTAAAAAAAAAAAAGTGTTGAGCATGTAGCTCAGTGCAAAGGCCCTGCGTTCATTCCCTGGTACCACTAAACACATAAAGAAAAACAGTGTTATATTTATTAAAGATATTACATAAGAATGTTTGTAGAAGCCATAGCCATAACAGTACCAAACTGAAAATTGCCCAAATGTCCATCAGCAGTAGAATGAAATGTGGTGTTATCCATGCAACGGAGGACTACACAGAAATGAGGATGAGCAAATTATCATCACATAGGGTAACACAAATGACTCTCACAGATACACACACACTAGGATAAAGAAGCCTACGTGGTCCTTTTTGTAAAACATTTCACAGTGAATCAGTGACTTGGTAGAAGTTGATAGAGTGGCTTCCTTATTGGGTGGAGGTGACAGGAAAGGACATGGAGAAACTTTCTGGAATGCTGAGAATGTTCTTCATCCTAATTCAGATCACAGTTACGTGGATGTACACCTATTAAAATGTACATGGAAGATTAATGCACTTTCCCTCGGTAACAATTAAATTTAAATGTTCTGCAAAAACATCAAGCTGTGCTATTAAGATTCATAGACTTTATCTGGGGAGGGGTAATGGGAATTAAACCCAAGACATTTGTGCTGAGCTACATCCCAAGCTCTTAGGTCTCACTTAAATTACTAAGTTTTCCAGGCTGGGCTCAAATATAATCCTCCTGCCTCAGCCTCCCAGAGTGCTGGTATTACAGGCATGTGCCACCACATTGGCTTTGGACTTTACTTTTTGTAAGATGTAGCTCAAATTTTAAAGCTATAAAATAAGAAATAAAGTCTGGTGCTCCAAAGTGTTCAACAGAAGTAAAATCAGATCTTCCTGGAAGGAAACACTCAATCCAGTCTTCAGTAAATTATCACAGATCCAGGTCTAAATGAGAATTAAGATAAAATTCAAAGCATTCAAGAAACACGCTATGGCAAACTAGACAGAAGAAACAGCAGGCAACAGAGTCAGATCCTCCAAGACTTCGGAAATTGGCATTGCAGGAGTCACAATGTAAAATAAATATATTCAATGCATTTAGAGAAATAACAGAGGAAGGTTAAACTAATAAGCAAGAGATTTAACAGAAGGAACTGGAAAAAAAATTTGTTTTTGGTACGGGGCATCAAACTCAGGTCCTTGCACTTGCAAGGCAGGCGGTGGAACCATTGAGCTAAATCCCTGGCCCTGGAACAGGAAATTTGAAAATGAAGCAAGCCAAACTTTCAGAATAAAAACATATATAGTAGTTGAAATGTAAAAATTCTTGTAAGTGTCAAATAGCAGGTGAACTGCAGCTGAAGAGAAACCAACAACAAAATGTAACTTAGAATCTGAAGAAACTGTCCAGAACATGGGAAGAAAGCTGGGTGGGACAAGGTGGATGGGGGTGGGGTAGGAGAA
>NW_022900934.1:22721467-22726313 GCF_012274545.1 Fukomys damarensis
GAGGGAGAGGGAGGGAGGGGGAGGGGGGGGAAGAACCAGCATAAAAGATAGAAGGAAAAGGTCTAACAATGTCTATGTAGCTCCAAGAACAGATACTAGAGAGAGTGGGGAAAAGGAAGTATACAAAGAACCTTTTAGAACTGATGAAAGACATGAGGCTTCAGGTTCAGAAGTAGAAATTACCACAAAGAGGATACATTTTTAAAAAGAAATAACCAAAAACAGCATAGATGTCACACAGTGAAATTATGGACCACCAAAGATAAAGAGACAATATTAAAACTATTTATCTAAATCCATGAGGGACCCTGTCTAGTACCAGGCAGGCTTTATCACCAGAAGTTAAGACCTCCAGCTGGCCCCTGACGGGATTCATCTGTTGCTCGGATCCCGAACACCATGTGAGGTAATATATTGGAGCTCAAGTCCAAAGTGGGAAATGTGCCCAGTGACTGGGCCCTAAGTTCTCCAGGGCTGTTTACTACCAAGCCTCTTCTGTGGCTGCCCCGTGCTTCCGGTACTGGTCGGAAGTTGGATGGGACTCAGTTTCCCATTGGTCTTCCTGCTTCCAGACTCTTCTCTTTCTGTCCTTAGTTCATTCAGGGATGCCGGGGCCAACAGATCTATTGAGAACACCACTTTGGTCCTTACCATCTTCTGCTAACCCCTCTCCCGACAACTGCCACTTGCAGAATAAAGTCCACACTCCCTTAGCTGGCACTCAGCACTTTCAGACCCAGCCCCAATAACATCTCCAGACTCCTGTCCCTCGCTTGTGCCTGCCCATTTGACGTGATGTTTTCTCATCACCCACTGTACCTTATTGTCTCTGGATAATGTGCCCTTTGCGCTGCCTAGCGAGCCATTCTCCTTGAGTGTCTTGAATACATGTGCTCATCCCTTAAGATTTTGTCTAAATGTCACACATTCATAAAGACCCCCCTGAGGTGCTTCCCACCCAACTGTTAGCAGTCACTTGCCCCATAGTTCTTTCCTATTTTTATGTAGACTTGAATTTCAGCACAGTTGTGGTATCGTTTTGTATTACATACTAATTTGCTGAACTATGAGTGTACTGAGGCAGGTTCCAGGTCCTTCCACATCTGTGCTGCCAGGGAACCAGCCAGGTCCATCCAAGAAAGGTGGGTCCCACCCCATATAGGAGGTGGGAAAGTATGGACTGTGCAACACGAACAGTTAAAATTACCTATAAGATCCAATCAGTTACCCCAGAAACGTTGTGTACGGGGTTTAGCTTTCACATCCTATTTAGTAACGTGTCCCTCCTGTATAACGATCTGGCTTTTGTGCGCTTTCCAGGGTACACATCTGTGGAGTGGAATGGCAGGTAGAGTTAACTGTGCCTTTTAAATTAGTTTCCCTTCCTTCTTTTTTGCTAAGAATATGGTTGAATTCATATAAGTTAAATGTGTGTGTGGTTCAGCCGTACTGTTGGATAAATGAAGAGAGAAGTGGAAGACTGGATGGGTGGGTAGATTTATGAATGCATGCCAAGATAGCAGTAACAATAGTACTAATGTTAACGATAACAGGCAGGCTTCACTGGGTACTTAATATGTGCTAGGTACTACTACAGACAATTTATATCTATTAATTAATTGAATCTTCAAGCAATTCCTTGAGGTTTCTATTATGGTCCCTATTTTATAGATGGCGAAACTGAATCACAGTGAAGTCACACGATATGTAGTTTGCCAGGGTAGTGAATGGTGAATGGGTGAATGAGTGGTTGGTGGATGGATGGTAGAGAGTGGCTGGACAGATGAAAGGAAAGCAGATAAACGTATAAAATAATATCTGATACTCTGCATGCAGCTCAGGCTCTGCCTTGTTACCTCCAGGCTTGCTGCCTGGATCTTGGAAGTCGATCTTGATCCACGCTGCTGGTTCTGGCATCCACTTGGACTGACCCCGATTCGGTGCTGGCTGCCCTGCCTCCACTCTCTCAAATGATCTAATCTTGATGGCCAACTCCAGTTGTTGATTGTGTTTGTAGCAAATCACATGACCAACGATGTCCACAAGAACATGTGTAACTCCACAGACCATCAGACTCATCAAGAGGTGGGTTTATGTCCCTCCATCTTTCATTTGGATGATATTTTGACTATTACGGAAGTAATGCAAAGCTGTGCAATTTCCCAAGTTAGGTCATAAAGGGCCGTACAGCTTCTCCTTGGCCCTCTTGGGATGCTTGCTCTTGGAACCCAGCCTCCATGCTGTGAGGAAGCCCAACGCCCTCAGAGAGAGACAGCATAGAAGGCCACACTGTGCTGTGATGGCAGACCACCCAGCTGAGGCCCAGGGAGCATTAGCTGCCAGACATGTGACCGAAGATAGATACCTCAGATGATTCCAGCTACCAAGTTACCTGCAGCTATCGAACCTTCCTGAATGAGCCTGTAGACAGCACGGAGCACACATCCTCACTGAGCTCAGAGACCCAGAGACCCAGAGACCCAGAGTCTGTGAACATATCAGGACTGGTTTTTGTGACTAAGCTGTGGGGTGATTTTGGGGGGAAGTCATGGTAAAAAGAACATTCTCCCACCATCAGTCGGGCCCTGTTTTGGTGACCCTAGGGGAGTGATGGGAGGATCTGAACAAGGGGCTCTGCTGATCCCCATGTTAGTCCATATCTGAGTCCCGGGGTCACAGGGAGAATGGCCTCTTCCAAGACCCCCCTCCCTGGCTCTTCAGGGTGAAATGAGGTCAGCTTCCAGGTGTCCTGGATTCCCCACAGACAGAGGTCACAGGCTAGGCCAGGTCCCCTGTTGAGGAGAGAGGGCCTCTGAGCAGGAGCTCAACCACAGCAAAAGCTTGTTCTGGCTCCATCTGAGCCTGGCCTGGTTTGCCTCTAGGTTTTGTTCTTTTTAAAAGTGGTTCACTCAGTGGGTATTTGACAAAAGCCATAGACCTTGGTCTGATTCAAGGAGAAAAATATAGTGTAGGGGGTTGGGAAACTGGCAGATCTAGGTTGAAGCTCAGCTCTGCCACTCACGAGCTGCATGGACTTTTGTTGCATGGCCCTCTGGACCCCTTCCACGTAGCAGGGATAATAACATCTCCCATTTCATGGTTTGTTATGACAAGAATTGAGGTAAACTATGGGAAATACCCTTGAGCCCGGCATATACTCAAATCTTAGTAAATGTCAATTGTTCCTTTCCTTTTTCCTTCATAGAGTGTGACTGTAATCTATCTTTCCCATCCACAGGGCCCAATACAGGGCCTTATGTATAATAAGTGCTTAATAATTGTGCCTTAAATGAATGGATTTATTTGAGTCCTGTCAAGTTTTTTCAGCTTATCTTGATTCTCCATCTATACATTGACACATCTCTATTCCTCAACAGACTCTGACCTCCCCAGTAGCAAGCAAGCTGGTTCTCTAATTTACCTTTCCTACCCTCACTGTATAGCAGATGCTTTATCACTGACTATTAAGATTAATCAGTGCCTCCCTAGTGCAGTACAGACCTCAGCTCAGGGTCTGCGTTGACTCCTAACAGGAGGTTTGGGGTTATGCTGGCCTCAGAGCAGAGCTCTCCCCATCGACTTTGATACCTCTGAAAAATGATGTCGAGCAGTAAAGCACCCACAGCTTTGGAGTGCCAGGTGGGGTTTCCCAAATGCAGGTGCTGGGATGAGGGAAGTGGTTTATTCCTGATGAGGAGGAATGGGCCAGGAAAAGGAAAGAAGCTAATACGTGAGTCACTACATGGGCACTTGTCCCACTGAGGATCAAGGAGGAATCTCTTCACACCCCCTGGGGAGAATCAAGCCCCTGGCACTTTCAGCTGAGTGGGCTCTCAGGCAGAGCAGGGAAAAGTCACAGAAGAAGCCATAAGCAGGGCCAGTGGCGGGGATACCGCCTCCGCTGACACATGCTATTTGCTGCGCTGTCCACAGGTCTGTCACGCTGTCCACGGCTGACAGTCATCAGTTACACAGTCGCTCAGGGAACAAGTGAGAGTCTCCAGGTTATGTGAGCTCCAGAGAACTCTGTTCCTTTATCTTCTACTCAGGAATGCAATGGGGGTGGGGGAGTGTCATAGGGATAATTTTGAACCCACTCAAACTGGTTATGCTGAGAGTAAATCAGAGAATCTAGGACTTTAAGCTTTTTTTCAAAGGCTGATTCCTTTAGCTGTCATCTGCTTTAGGTAGGCTGCACATCCAGTCTCTCTGGTCTCGGAAACTCCAAAGCCTCCCAAAGGACAAGACCAAGAAGAAGCTCCTCCAGGCCCCTGCCTCCAAGCTGTGTCCCACTAGCTAGCCCAGAGGTTTCTGCAGCTTTCCCCAGAGTCCTCCAGGAGCCTGCTCCTGCTTACCTCTTAGCAACCACCTACAAATTTAGACTCCTTGCATATTTCTAGATTTACCCTAAACCCATTTAAGGAAAGACCAGCTCTGAATAACAGGATCAACATTAACATAACAGTGATAACAAAGATAATGATGATAATAATACTTGCTCTTGAATTTTTTTTAAAGCAAGGCAGAACACAAATAGAGAAAATATTATCTAATATTTACTCACCACTTGCAGCTTTCCAGATGCTATTTCAGATAGTAACTTACTAAAAACCAGTGACAGGTATTGGGGTCACAGCTATAAACCAGAGACAGACATGGTCCTTGTTTTCATGGAGCCCACATGTTAGTAAGAAAGATGAGAAGAAATAAAATTATCTCAAAGTGTAATGGTAAATAGTGACATTTGATGAACACTTGCCAAGCACCAAGCATTGTGCTAAGTTCTTTGTGTGAACTGGCTCAATTCTTACAGAAATACTATAAAGTAGAGTTTAGAACTCAATAT
>NW_022900934.1:22726455-22746484 GCF_012274545.1 Fukomys damarensis
TAGAGTTTAGAGTTTAGAACTCAATATGCAGATGAAGAAACAGGCATACAGAAAGTAAACAATCTGCTGGAGGGCACACAACTGGCAAGGGGCACATATGGGATTTAATACTCAACATGTTTGAATTCTAAAACCTACATGCTAACCAGGCCAGCTAACCCTTTTGCTCTTTGCACCTCAGTTTCTCCATCTGTAAAATGGGAGTAAATAATTGTACCCCTGAGACAGTGATAGGAACACTCGGTAAATGGCCAAGTATGAGCCGCTGATTTTCTTGTTCCTTGCTCTTAAGGCCACCCATCAGGCCCTGAGCTGCAGCCACCTGGCAAGACTCTAGGTGAGCAGAGAAATCACTGTTTGCCTTTGCCAGCTCTCTGATGACGGCGTGGCCCCATGGAGTCTATTCTGATTTAATTATAGATTAATCAGGAAATCCAGGGCAGGAGCTGTCTTCTTTTCTCTAGCAAGCTGGTATGTGACCTCTGTGTTTATGTGAGGGACAGACACGGCCCCTCCGGCTCCCCGTCTCTGGATGTTTGAAGGACATTGGGACCCCTCCTCTTGGAGCGCATATATCTTCCAGCTTGCACATGGCCAATACCTTCCATGTTGAGTTTGAATCACTAGGCCTTTGTTTCTGCTGTCCCTTAGACCCCACATGCCCATTCTGTTTAATCTTATCTTCCTAGAGCCACATTTTCAAGGTTCAGCCTGAACCCTGCCTCCTGTAGGAAGTCTTCCTTGCTGCCCAGCTGGGATCATTTCCTCATCTTCTAGACTTCCACAGCAGTTGATCTGGCTCCATCTGAAGGCCCTGACCGCTCTCTGCCTTAGGCCCTCCACCCTTCTGGGATGACATCTCCTTGAGAACATGGTAGTATGCTTGGCATTGGTAAAGTGACAGAATGAATCAGTGAAGTACACCTACATAGAATTTTCATGGGCCAGTAGAGCCCAAAGATAAGCGCCCAGGGTCTCTCAGAGTCCTAGCCTCTCTGTGTACCTACTAGCACATACCAGATGATCCCTGTGTCCCTTCTGAGAGACTGGATGGCTTCCTTGGCCTCCTCCTTTCAGGCCTCCAGAGGCTCCCTCAAGGGGCGCTTGTGTCAGCAGGTGGGTGTAGGCTGGAAAGAAATAGCCCCACAGTCTTCTCTCTAAGACAGTCCTCTGCACCATCCTAAGCCTTATTCCTCCCTCAACAGTTAGGACTGTGGGGAAGCACTGGTCAGCACTAACTGTAATGGTGACAACAAAAGCTATTAAGTGACCACTGTGACAGTTTATGTGAATGATCTCATTCGATCCTTCCCATGAACCAGGACAGTGGAAACGGAGGTGAAGCGACTTTATTAGCAACGGCAGAGAAATATTTAAACCCGATTTGGCTCCGGCGCCTGGCACAGTGACATCCCACCCCCACGCAGTGTAGCGCACACTACCTGCCTGGCTTTAGCCTGGGCCCTTAACTTCTGGCCTTGGTTCACTCTCACTGCAGGTGAAATACACAGACCCAGGCTGCTGCCCACGGCCATCCACCCAGCATTCTCTGGGCAGCATGAATGAACTGGCTCATGAGTATGCAGGCAGGCCCAGTGTGCTGAGCACTCTTGGCTAAATCTGATCACAATGCAAGATAAATTAAGCGGCAGGATAAATGCATTAAAAATAACGGTCGGAGGAACATGCTGTTCAAGGAGAGGTCTGGGAGGAGAGGAAGGGAGCAGTGGGGGCAGCTCTGCCATGCACTGCCAGCCACTCCCTCAAGCTCCAAATGAGGTTCCCTTCTTTGGGAGAGGACCTTTCCCATCCCCCTTCTACCTCCCCCCCCCGTTCCTATGGAGACACAGAGCGAGTTTAGGAGGGAAAATGTCTGAAGATGAGTGATTTGGGGAGGGACTAAGAATAGCAGTCCCTGGCTGGGGCCAGGTGTCAATAGAGTCTCTTTCCTGACAGGACAGAGGGGACCAGGCTGGCACCTCAGCAGGCCCTTGGAAGCATTTAGAGAGATGGAGTAGGGAGAGAGTGACATTTGGCCAGACCCAGGCTCAAATTCTGATGGGGTTCTTGGGTGGTAACAGTAACAGAGCCGAGTAACCAGTGAGTTAACCACTGCACCACAGTGGGAGGAAGGCATCGCCCAGCTCCTTCACGGGCGGGGAATGCACCGCTCACGCCCTTAACAGCACTACACTCCTGCTTTGTCACCCACTTTTGCACAGGACACCTCTTGTCCATTCATTCAGCAAATCTTCACTGAGTAGCTGTTCACATTGCAAGCACTTATTCTAGGCACCAAGGCTACTAGGAGCACTGCCCTCAGAGTGTGCTCTCCTGGAATAGACTCATACCAGACAGGACGGTTGTCTGAGTCCAGGCTATTGAAGGAAAGGTTTCGGGAACCCGAGGATGGCTTGGCAAAACTTGTATAACATAAAGCCTGATTCAAGTGTGGCTCCATGTGACAATCATGGGCTCTAGATCCAGCTCTGCCACCTGCTGGCTACGATCTTAAGCCAGTTACTTAACCTCTCTGGACCTCATTTTCTCCATCTATAAAATGGGGACAAGAATTGCATCCACCTCCTATGACCAGAAGTGAAGTACTGCATTTCAATATTTAGGGCAATCACAGGTATGTATTGGGCTTTCTTAAGTGTTAGCTATTAATACTTTTTTATTAGATTATTCAGGAAAGAGCCTTGCTCTCTGTGCCCCTCTTCCCCTGAGCAGAAGGGGCCAAGGTGTCCTTCTATCCTTTCTCAAAACCCTTGTGACCTCAGTGTCACCTGGTGGGGGCATAGCCTACAACTCACAGGTCACTGCCCACCCCACCTCCTCAATCGTGCTTGAGCTCAGACAGGTGCTTGTGAGGGAAGCACACCCTTACCCTGCCATTTCTCCTCCACTCCCAGCAGCCCCAGAACACAGTGAGGGAAGGAGAGAGGTCACATCATGCTGAACCCCACCTGAATCAAGTGGCAAAAAGGGACCAAGATGGGAGGAAGGATGAGTAGAGAAATTGCTCAAAGAGGTGTCTCCCTGGGCAGCCGCCCAGCAAACATGGAAGCACCTTGAGTGGGCAAGTGGCTTCCATCCTCAGCACCATTCCCTTATCTCACATGGATTGGCTCAATTATGCTCCAGAGTGGATTAATAAATGCAGGAAATCAGTGAGGAACCAGAATTAAGGAACAGCAATGCCTGAGCCTACTGCAGGGTCCTCATCTCTAACTAGCACCCAGATCTGTTTGGACTCCTCTTGTTGGGTGCACCTGCATGTGCGTACAGACTGGGGTTGTCCGAGAGCATCACCTGCTCAGACCAGGAATGTGAGGGTACTGGGAGAGCTGCAAAGGGCTCCAGCATGCAGGGGACGACCTGGTGCTGCCTAAAGACCAGCTCTCCAGGCTTGAAGGTCTCTTGCAGCCATTTCTGAGACGACACTGGGAAGAGGTTCTTTGTTTAGACCTTCGAAAGGCCTGGATGGCATGGCCTCCTCTCTTGAGTGGCTCGTCTTCGCCCTCCCTCTCCTGGTTCTAAGCTTACCTTTCTCTCAGCTGGATCTTTCCTCTTCTAGGTCTGAATGCACCAAGACCCAGAAAATGGGATAGTGCAGTGACGGATGGAAAGGCACTTTTGGGGGGTGACACAATCCCAGGCCAGCCTGGCCACCAGCCCCTGGGAGGCTCCAGGCAGGCCCTCCTCCACAGGTCTCTGGGCTTGTTCTTCTATCCACTGCTGCCCCATCCTGTCCTGCTACAAGCACTCAGCCATGTGGTGCAGACTCCCAAATTGACCACCTCTTTCTTTGCTCTCCAGTCTTCCCCTCACTGGCTCTGGTATTCAGCTTCTTTTTTGCCTCTCAGACCTGCAGTCAGGGCTCGTTGTGCCCAGGACAGCCAGCAGCTAATACCCGCTCTACAGTCCTTAGGCTCCAACTGCCTTGACCATGTCCTGCTGCGCCTTTCCCCTCCTCAGAACAGTGAGACTTTGGTAACCTGTTCCATGCATTCCCAAGATGCCCATGGTCTCAGGCGAGTGAGGAGTTGCAGGCTTGGGAAGGGTACGTGCTATGTCTAAATATTTAAGATGTGGGCTAGGGAGAGCTAGTGGCAACTGGTTTGTGTGCTCAGCTCCTGGGAGCCTAGTCTTGAGCTGGCTTTCTGGGAGTAGCAGATGTACCTTTCTGGGAAAAGGCCCTATTCAAGGCCAAGACCTTTCTCTGAGCAGCCAACCTGGAAAAGCAGACTTGACATACACACTCCCTGCCTAGTTCCACAGACTGCAGGGCCTTCCTAGACATCAGTGGAGCCTGGTTCAGCCTCTGCCAGCTCAGTGTTTAGACTTGTAGTCAGACATTATAGGACATTAACATCGGAAAACCCCTTGACACAGGCCTGTAGTCCCGGCACTCTGGGAGTCCCAGCACTCCAGATGCAAGAGGATCACAAGTTTGAGCCCAGCTTGGACAACTTGGGAACTTAGCAAGACCCTTTCTCAAAATAAAAATAAAAAATAAAACAGGCTTGGATTCAGCTAAGCATGAGAAAACCCTTGACCCAACAAGGCTACTTACTTTGTAGCCTAATAATGAGAGTGGACAAGAAACAAAGATGCTTCTTCAAGTGCCTTTATTAGACAGCTATTTATACTTAAGAAAAATTAGAAATCTACTTCCCAAAAATAGGAGAGTGCTTATGCTAAGGATAAACATACAGTGAAGTACTATGTGGTTGATAAAAGTGATATATGAATGTAAATCTATTGATATTAGCAAATATTCAAAGTTAATCCACATTACATGTACACACTCACACGCGCGCACACACACACACACACACACACACACACACACACACTTTTGTTTTAGAGCAAAAGTCTTGTCCTTTCTTTTCTTTTTGAGACGAGATCTCCCTGTGTGGCTGAGCCTGGCCTCAAGCTCGAGGTAATCCTCTTGTCTCAGCCTCTCCAGGGCGGGGATTACAGATGTGTGCCAGGGCAAGTCTTACACACACCTTAGTATTAAGATTTGGAGAAATCTAGGGACTATCTCCTTATTTCCCTTGTCTGTATATTCTCTCTCTCTCTCTCTCTCTCTCTCTCTCTCTCTCTCTCTCTCCCTTCCTCCCTCTCTCCCCTCCTCCCATTCCATTATGTTGTTCACAGTAATCTCAAATTCTCGGCCTCAAGTGATCTTCCCAGCTCAACCTCCCAAGTAGGTGGGACAACAGATATACACCAACATCCCTGGCTAATTTTTATTTATCACAGAGAGAAAAGTAAGATAGTTTTGTATTTTATCTAATATATATATATATATATATACCCTTTGACCAAGAATTCCAATGCCAGGAAGTTGTCCTAAGGAAATATTGATAATGACCACAGAGATGTAACTATAGGAATAAACAACACAGTGTTGCTCACAGAGCAAAAATGGGCTCATGCTAAAATTGTCAGGAATGAGAATTGGTTGACTAAAGAGTAGGCTGCCATGCAGCCACTAAAAATCATGTTGTAGAAGTGCAGTTGTTAATTAGGAAAAATGTATATGAATACATGACAGGGTTTGGAACATGATGTATTGAGTCAGCCGCTGTGTCTATAGTATGTGCTTGGTCCAAAGTCTGGAAGGATAGACATTTACACATTAGGATGGTTGTTTCATTTAAGAATTGACTGCCAAGTATTTAGCTCAGTGGTTCCGCCACCTGCCCTGCTAGCCCAAGGACCGGAGTTTGATCCCCAGTGCAAACAAACAAAAAAAGGTAATAAGGGAAAAGAAAAAAATAGGATAAAATGAAAAAAATGGAAATAAAGTGTTTGTAAATGGGGAGGGAAAGAGGGGGTGAAGGGAGGGCAGGGACAAGGGGAAAAAATGAGAACCGAGACCTGTCCTGTAAGGGTACAAGATCCCAATAATGAATGTAACTGTACTGTATACCTAAAATACACCAATAAACGCAATTTTAAAAAAAGAGTTGATTACAGTTGATTTTAATTTTTTTTTTCCGGTACCAGGGATGTAAATGGGGAGGGAAAGAGGGGGTGAAGGGAGGGCAGGGACAAGGGGAAAAAATGAGAACCGAGACCTGTCCTGTAAGGGTACAAGATCCCAATAATGAATGTAACTGTACTGTATACCTAAAATACACCAATAAACGCAATTTTAAAAAAAGAGTTGATTACAGTTGATTTTAATTTTTTTTTTCCGGTACCAGGGAATGAGCTCAGGACCTTGGACTTGCGAGGCAGGCACGGTGCCACTGAGCTAAATCCCTAGCCCTTAATTTTTTTTATTTGTACTTTCTCGATTATTTTATAAAAATGACGTTATGAAAAAGTATTACATTGTTGTTTTGCTTTGTTTTTTGGTAACGTTGGGGATTTCAACTGGACGCCTAACAGGCTACTCAAGAGCTGTGCCACGGAGCCACGTTCCCGCCCCCTAAAAATTATTATTTTATTTAAGAAGGAAAAATAGCCTGAGAAGTCAGGTGGTGAAAACTGAAGCTGGACCCCAGGGTCCCCTCCAGGCTGGAGGAGGCCCGAGGGTGGGAGAGGCCCCCACGCTGGGAAGGAAGAGTCCCTGCGCCTGCGCCTGCGCCAGGGAAGGAAGCGCCCCTCCCCGCGGGCTCTCTCTGCCATTCACCCTCTGGAATTAGCTTGCGGAGACCGTTTTAGGAAGCCTGTGGGCGGTTGGAAGCAGCTTGTGAGCAGAGCTGGAGACCGCTGAGAGCTGTGGAGAGTGAGTGCCCAGAGGAAGACAGGCAGAGAATAAGGGGAAGCCAGAACTTTCTCCATTTTTTTCTTTTTGGTTTGATTTTTCAAAAACAGTTCTCCAGAAAATCCTTGTTTTGGCCCAAATATTTCCTTTTCTGCCTCCCCACATTTCCTCCAGGCCTCCATAGAGAGGCTGAGTGTAAGGCTAGGACCAGAAGTTTGGTTTCAGTGCTTCCTCTGACTTGCTGTGCAATCTTACACCAGCACTCACCCTCTCTGAGTCTCTTCTGTCTAACTAGACTGGATGGATTCCCACTCTGAGATTCCAGCCTTCTGGAATTCCATCTCAGGAGCACTTGGGGCAGGTGTCTTTGAGTCCACTTTCCAGCTCCAAGATTCTGAGATTTGTGCTTTCAGGAGCTCTGAGAGTATAAAACAGGCAAGAGCACCTGCTTTTTGTAGTCTGTGGTTCTAGACTACAATAGTATTAAATTTCCAAGATTTTAGGCCAGGTTCTAGCTCGCTATTTAATATCAAAGATTATATTTGGCTGGGTCTGGCCTTCTCCAGGGGTCAGGGGACTTTCTTCACCAGTGTGGACACAGAGGCCTGGATCCTTGGCCCCCAAAAGTGAGAATACCCCAGGTATTCTCCTGAAGCAGACGTGAAAAGGATGGCTCACAAACGTGGTGAGCTTGGTACCTGCCAGGCTTCTGTGGGTGGCCGTTTGTCACCTGAGCCCTTGCTCCAACCAACAGCAACCATCTCCCATTTACTGAACACCTGCTAGATGCCTGGGGGCTGCAGAGATGTTTATACCTAATTTTGAGATAACAAAGCAGAGGTCCAGTAGCTTGCCAAGATCACAGAGCTAGAAGGTTGTACAGCTAAGACCTGAGCCCAAGTTCAGTGGTACATGCCTGTCATCCCAGGTGCGCAGGAAGCTGAAGCAGGAGGAGTTAAGTTTGAGGTCAGTCTGTGAAATGTAGCGAGACCTTATCTCAAAGTAAAATTTAAAGGGGGTTGGTTCCAGTGGCACAGCACTTGCCTAGCTTGTGCAAGACCCTGGGTTTCATCCTCAAACACCTGAGCCTGGATTAGTTAACTCCAGAGCCCTGCTAAACTGGGTGCCCCACCTTGCAAACCGCAGGTCAGTCCTGCTACAAGGTCAGTCATAGGGGGAGACAGGAAATGGCTTCCCGTCAGGGCTCCCAGCACAAGGAGACTGACCTGGCAAACCCAGGGTAAGTTCACAAGCAGGTGGGGCCCGTGTTCATGCCTGTGAGCATGTGGGTGTCTGCGTCGCTCCAGTAGGGTGTGTGTCTGTGTCTCTGTGTGGGTGACTGAACAGTGTGCGCACGCGCATCAGATGTGTGTGAGCCATTTGGATGTGGGTGCTGGTTGTGGCTGCTTGTGTGTTGCTGTCTCTCCGGGAGCAGGTGAGAGAGAATGAGTGTGAACTCTGTGGAGCCTGAGAGAAGGAACAGGGTGCAAAGAGCTGCCTTGCATACTCCCTCCTGGCCTCCCATGGTTGGGTGTGCAGCCTCCAGTGTCCCAGGGTGTTGAGCCCTGCAAATCTATGTGTCCCTTGCCCATTGGCTGTCCCTGCATTTGGTCCAGTTGAACCTGCAGCCCCCAGCTCCCACACCAGTGTCTTTCCCTGGCATCCACATCCAACTACCACCCAGGACCATTATGGGAGCCTCTTGGGCTGGATTGAGGTCTCACATTAGCCTTGGGCTTGGTCCACATGGGACTGGTGAAGCCACTCCAAGAAGGCAGCTAGATTCCAGGGTCCTGGTCCTGAACCTAGCCATGTGTTCACATACAACCTGCTTTCAGCCTCTGGACTCCCTTTCCTCTGTGCCGAATCAGGTTTGCTAAGGCCTATGTATGTCTTAGGGGGTAATTCAGGGAGAAAATCCTAGAAAGATTTGTGGTCTAAGAACAAAAAGGGAACTGCATAGTCATATAATGAATCTCTTACTGGATGTCTATTAGTCCCATTAGACTGCAGATTTTATTTGCCTTCCTCTGAGAACAGAGAATGCATTACTTGCAAAGAGCCCATTCCAATATAGGCAAATCTGACTATAAATGTCACCTCATAGTAAGATTTTAGCTCTATTCCCATGACTTCACCCCTCTGGTCTCAACCTTGCCCTCTGAGGCCCATCAAGTTCAGTATAAAGCCTTGTGGGAACCCTGAACAGACGTGAGGGGGTCAAGGTAGGAACATTCTGCTGGGACCTATCTCCTGGCTGTGTTAATGGAGTCCTCAGTGCCTGCTGGGCAGAGGATTCTGGGGAAGGCAACTGATGCCCAAGGATCCCAGGGAAGCCTGGGAGTGGCTGCTCTAACTAGGCCTGAGTCAGGACATCGCTGGTAACCGTGGGCCCTGAGGAGTTTTGGGAACCACCTCTGGAGAGAAGAGTGGACAGATGACAGGGAGAGGTATGGCTTCCTCCACAGCACAGCCCTGTCACCAGGTTGAAGGATGACATGTGCTAAGAGCTTGGCACACAGAGGGGCCTGATGGGAACTGCTGTTAGGATATTATCCACTGAGTCAGCCATTCATTCACTCTTTTTTTTTTCCTCTGTGCCAAACCTAGGGCTGAAGGCTGGTGACCTAGAGATAAGGCAAGCATGGCCTCTCATACCCGAGCCCCACTGCCTCCCTGGAAGTACTGGGCAGGCCAGGGAGACAGATTCCGCTCAAGGTGTTTTTGTTGTTGTTGATCTCTGGTACCAGGGATCAAACTCAGGACCTTGCACTTTCGAGGTAGGTGCAGTGTCACTAAGGTCCTGGTGGAGCATATATCACCAAAGAGGCTTCAAGGAGCTCAGCTTCCCCTGGAGTGGGGAGCATGCAGCTCCCAACCTTCAGAAACAATACTCCTGTTTCACAGAGGGGGAAACTGAGCCCCTTTAAAGATAGAAAGGGCAAGTGCCAGGGGTCACAGCCAGCTCAAGGCTCACCACATGCTTGTAGAGCAGCAGTTTCTGGATGGTAGCATGCTGGAGGTTTCTAGGTCCTGCACAGAGACCCTGGGACAGTTCCATTGAGGTACCTTGCACCCCCAGAGGCATATTCCATGCTGGAGGGGGCTGGTGGCAGCAGCACTGGCCTGCACACAGCTTTGGGCTCTGTCTCTGGCCCAAACATGCTGGGTGGCCTTCGGTGAAGCCTATGGCCTCTCTGGACCTGTCTCTTCCATATCGTAAGCCTAGAGCATCTGATCTGTTTCAGGAGAAACAGGCTGTCTTTCAGATGCAGTTTCCAGCAATTGGCTATGGGGGAGACAGTTTTGGATGCACTCTGCCTGGATCACCGATTCATGAGAGCTCTCTTGGTATTGGAGTCCTGTAAGCCTCAGAGCCTGCAAGTTGCCTCAAGTGGCCCTTGAGGTCCCCCTATGTCTCACGGGTGGCAGGAAACATGAAGATCTTCTTTCTGAGCAGCAATCCACAGCATGCACTGTGGCCCTGCACTGCCCCCAGAGGCAATCAAGTGAGCTGGCTCTGTAATCTTGAGTCCCTCTTGTAGCACAACCCTGTGCTGTCCAGCTCCCTGATCCCTCCACTTAGTCTCTCCTCACAGATGGCCAAGCTGGGTGTCTCTGAGCAGAGGCACGAAGGACCAAACTCCAAGTGCCACAGCTGAGCAAAGCTGCTGCTCCTGAATTCCTGGCTCTCAAGTGCATCCTAGATAGAGGGAAGGGAAGGAAGCCCTGGCCTCTAGTGTGCCAACTGTATACAACTGGCTCTTCACACTTCTCCTGAGAGCTGGTTACAACCCCTATTGCACAGAAGAAGAACTGAATCTCAGAGAGATCCAGTGACTTCCCTGATACTATTTAGCAGGGGCAAGGCTAGGCCCTGCTACATGCTAGCTTCTAGGCATTCCCTCTACCTAGCAGAGTAATGTGTGGTACAAGGACCACACCTATGGCTCAGAAAGGCCTAGCATCTAAGCCTGGCTGTTCTTTAAGTCTCTGCGGGCCACTGAGCCATTTATTTGGCCTCACTGGATCTCAACTTCATCTGTGATTGGATAATAAACCTTCCTCTGTTCTCTCATCACCACCTTGCAATCCCGGCTATGCCCCCACTTCTGGTTTCATCAGGCACTCAGGAATGGATGAATGCCAGGGCTGGGCAAGGGTAAGATTCCAGCCATACCGAAGCAGGTCAGTCTTGCCGAGGGCTGGACAGAGTCTCCCATGGATTTGAACATCTTCCTCCAACCACAGAAAGAGTATAGTAAAGCAGAAAATTTGCAATCCACTGGCTTGTAAATGTGGCATTGGTTGGTTGCACACTGTTGTTTTTAAAAACCTAAATTTGTTGCCAACATTTAAAAATAGAGAAGTTTCACATAAAAACCCAGATTTCTGGCTTCTCTTGAACAAAACTCTGAGGAATCTGCCTTGAATGGACTGCCCTGGGCAGAGTGGGGGGCAGAGACATGCTTGCTCTTGGGACCCCATGGGACCCTCTCCACTCATCCACACAGCCTGCCTGACCCTTCTTGACATCTGAGTTCACCTCCCCTGGTACAAGGATTAAGGCCTTGGGCTCTGGAGTCAGGCTGACCTGGGATAGTCCAAGCATGTGGCTCAATTGCAGTGCGACCTTTGAAGAGGTCCATACAGTCCCTGGGCCCGCTTCCTTACTCGTAAATGGGGATCCACACAGGACCTATTTCATACGGATGCTGCAACGCTTCAAAGAGCAAACATGTGTAAAGCTACTGCTGCTGTTTAACCTGCTGCCTGGCATGTGGTGCATGCTCAGCAAGTGCCAGCTGTGGTCTGGAGGGCAACTCTCCTCCCCCAACAGGAGCTATCAAGGCAGGAGCGGCAGCAGCTGTAGTGCCTCCCCACCTGGCTCAGGACCAACCCTGGAGCTCTCCCTTGGCTGCACACACACTCACATGGCAGCAGCGATCCTGTCTGAATAGCACATCCAAAAACAACAAATCAATAGCCACTAAGTGCTCCAGTGCCATTGCTGAGGCCCATGGTACCATCCAGGCTGCTGGCAGATGAGTTCAAGCTCTTTTTCCCTTGGGTCAGAAACAAAACAAAACCTCACCATGTGACTGTGGGCAAATTCTTTTCTTTCCTGGGGTCCAGGTTTCACCAATTGCAACATAAGACTGGTGTCTAAGTCCCTTTACAAATTTGACATCTTAGAAGTTTACATGTGGACAGGCAATGAAGAACGAACTCTTCCAATGCAGGAGTGAATTAGTTTGGACTCTTTTTGTCTGCAGTGACAGAAACCTGTTAGGAAGGGGCCTAAATTAAAAGTTACTGTATTAGTTCATGAGGGAGGAAGCCTGGGGATTGTGGGCAGCAGGCAGAGCTGGATCCAAGTGCTCTAGCAATGTTGTCGGCTCTTTCTTGCTCCCTCTCTCAGCTCAGCTTCCTTCTGTGTTGCCCTCATCCTCAGCTCAGGAACAGGCTTTTCTGTGATGGGATGATGAGCCCTCTTAGGCCTAACAGAATATTCTAGAGCTATAGCTCCTAAAGAAAGTGGCAGCCTTCTGCACCTTCTAAAAGAAGCATCCCAGGAAAGGTGCCAGTTGGCCTCACTGCACTCACCTGCCTATCCCTATGGGTGTTAGGATGGAGTGAGGGGCCGCGACTGGTACTCCCGCTGAAGATGACATGAAGCAGAAAAGCCTTTCTGTCTTCTTCAAAGCAAAGGAACCCAGATACGAAAAGATAGGTGAACTGAAATGAGCTGTGCAGTCCGACATAACAGCAACCACAGGCCACTCCAGGCCTTTAACACACGGAGAAAGGAGGAGGGATTCTTCCAATGAATACGGTATTACTCATGTAGCCCCAGTTGGAGCTGGTGTGTGTGTGTGTGTGTGGGAGGGTAAGAATCATGAGCAAATGATCCTAGCCCCTGAGAAGGAGCAGGAAAAGTACTCCACACCATAAGACTGTGGTCCCAAGAGCCAGGCGTGTTTGGCTTGGCTGTAAATGCCTTGAGGGAACCGGGGAGCCTTGTGAGAAGCCCTTGGTGGCTGCAGGAAGTACAAGGATGGAGTGTGAAGCAGCACATTTGGACTTAAAATGTGGAGAGGAAAAATCAAGACCAGATGTGAGGCATGAGAGGCAGCAGTGGGGCTGAATTAAGCAGGACTGAGGAAACGTGGTTTCAACTATGGTAAGATACAAAGTGAAAAGAGTAACACTGGGTAACACTAAAATAAAATATAGGTTAATATACACTTTGTCTTGATATGGGAGTGGACTTCTAAGCATTAAAGCAAAAGAAAAAAAATCAGATAAAAAAATCCTTTCCATATGTGACATTAAAAAGTCAAGCATACATTTTGAAACATCAGAAAACTAAAAGGCAAATGGCAAACTGGAGGAAATATTTATAAAATGAAGATATTTATAGTAAGATGAATGCTTATTAAAAAAACACATAAAGATCCCAACAAAAAATGGACAAATGATGTAAACAGTTTCCAAAAGGGAAGTGAACAATGGTATAACTGTCTTCATTTAGAATGTACCCCGAGACCTCCCCTTATCTCCACAGCATGTTCCCCACCTTCAGGCCGCTCCACTTAGAACACGGTTGCTTGGCACTGATCCACAGAGAAGGCAAAGGCCTATGAAGAGGATGCTGGCCATTAGATCAGCTCCTCAGAGGCCTCCGACCCGGCAACATTTTTCTCTACATCCTTTTGCAAAACTCAACAGCAATTCTGGTAGGACAAGGACAGGGGAGAGGAAAGAAGCCTCTGCTCGCATGCATGGAAGCCCCAGAGGCCCACAGGAGGGAAGGCAGAGGCAACCTCCTGGGTTGAATGCTGTCTCCCCTCCCGCCTAGAAGTAACCCACAGCCACTCCTTAAGCCAGGTCAGTCCAATTTACCCACAGATGTGGAGAGAGTCTGGGCCAAAACATGAGCAAGCTGTCATGACTCAGGAGGCTGGGGTTTTGCCCGCCACCCCTGCAAATGACTGACACTGGTAATTGTCAGGCAGACAGCCTCAGATCCATTGACAATTATCACGGATTACATAACTGCCCTTATTTAGGACTGCCATACTGTGGCAAGGGCAGTGTTGAACAAACATTGGCTCTGAGAGGAAGTCCCTTCACCTCTCTGGGCCTTGGTTCCCTTGTCTGTATGAAAATGACTCTCTCCGTCTCTCTGTCTCTCCATCTCTCCTGTTGGGACTGTCGCATGAGCCTGCGTGTTAGCTGCTCCTCACAGTAAGCCTTCTTCGTGGGCAATCAACTGCTCCATTAACAACCTCTGTCATCTTTTCTCCCTTTGCTCTCATGCAAAAGCATCTTCTTGTAGGTGCTTCTGGATTTTTTTTAATGTAGTCATCATCTGAGTAAATGTTTAACAAGTCTGGAGTTGTATGGTCTGCTGTATCTAAACCAGTCTTGGATGCACTTTCTTTTGTCTGGAGATCCTTCTTTATTAATGCTTCAAACTTCATGATCTCATCAGCGACATCCGCTGCCTCCTGTTGCTTTTTCATCGTTTTGGGGGTCTCAAGTACTTTCAGAGTGCGATTTGATGCAGGTTTAGGAATCAGTATGATAGCTGCTTGGATTTGGGGTTTTCATTTTGTCATCTCTTTAGGCGTTGCTCTCAGGCAGCTTTGCTTTTCATGTTTAGAAATTTTAAACTTGCCAGAGGCTGTGTGATGGGTATTTGTACTTGGTCAGCCCACTTTTTTTTCTTCTTCTGAAGAGCAATGTACACTTGATATAGGAGTTGTTGCTCCATGCTTTTCTGTGATGATGCTTTGGGCCATATTCTTATCAAACTGCACACCAAGAAGGTGAAGCATTGGCTCCAAGTGAGAAAGATTAGTAAGTCTGGCTGTTGAAATCCTGTCTGAAAATTCTGAAAAATCACCCTGAAGTTCAAATTTGTGCAGAACTTCTCCAATCAGACAGCCATTGGAAAATGCCTTTGCAAATGACCTGGGATCTGCTAATCATGGAGAATGCAGTCTTCAATTCTTCTGGCACGAGATCTTCATGGGATCAAGCCAAGCCCTACACCCAAGACCAATCAGGATGCTGTCTTTTAGTCTTCTGGACTTCACAAGATCAAGCGAAGCACAACACCTGATAAGAATCTTCTCGCATAAACTCAAGCCACAGCCCTCCAATTGAAACTAATCAAGTGAGAGAGTGAGAGACTGGGAATGTAGCTCAATGGAGAGAGTGTGAGCAAGACGGGGGAAGAGGCTCAGTGGAGCTGGTGCCTGCTGGGTAAATACAAGGTCCTAGGTTTGATCCCAAAGGAGATGGAGAGACGACAGAGAAATTTTGGATCCAATACTTGATTTGTCCACTAAAGTGGCAGACTATCAACTGTTGACAAATAATCTGATTCCACTTAAGATGATATGTGATTGGAAGGAACTGTTTTTTCATGGAAAGCCAGATCTGCAGGACAGTAAAGAAAGCCAGGACTCATATAATGTATCTTCAGATGCTTTGGTTTCAGGTGAACCATTAGCAGAAACACAAGGTTAAACTATATCTAGTATCTGTTAATACACATACTAAATAAATACTGAAGAAGTCAAATCAAGTGATAGTGATCATTTCTCTAAACTCACTGTACATGCTCAGCTTGGTGCAAAATCACAATTGCTGAAGAAAGGAAAGAGTATTGCAGACACATTATTAGTAAACATCATAGTAAATGCTATTAATGAGATACCTGTGAATCAGTGGATCCTTGATGGTTTTCCAATGACATTAAACCAAGCACAGCTGCTAGAGGAAATTCTCACTGGCTGCAATAGCAACCTCATAGAAATGGAGGCAATGAAAACACAAATATCTACATTGGCTGTGGCTTCTACAGCTTCAAAAGAAGTACCTCTTCCCTCTTCTGCATTTGATTTTGTCATATTACTAGATATTTCAGATACTTTCTTGCTGAGTCACATAATGATATCATACTTAAGAATTTTCACATGAAACAGCTCATAAAGATATTGGTCAGGGCTGGGGATTCAGCTCAGTGGTTCTGCCGCCTGCCTCGCAAGCACAAGGACCGGAGTTTGATCCCCGGTACCATCGGTCAACGTGGCACTGCTGAAAACCAAGAGAAGTACGGGTACCAGAACTCAAGAGATCACATACAAAATAGAATTACAGGATTCTTGGACAACACGTCTTTGTTGAAACAGTAGTTTTCAGAACCAGAAAATATTTTGATAAAAATCAATGCTGAAATAAAGAACTTTTATGCCAGAAACAAAAAGAAATTTTTGCAACTGACGGTGAAGAAAAAGAATAAAGGTAATTAATTACATTTATTATAATTTAAGCTTATATTACTAAAATATGTTGTGCTTCTACTGACTTTAGAAGGAAATTAAAGTGATTGCAAAGTTTAAAAAAATAAAGAAAAGAAAATGAGACCCTTCCTGAAGAGCTAGCTGACTCTGGACTGAGCACAGCAAGTAAAGGACCCTACACGGTGGTCAGCGGTAAAGAGGGGACCCCCAAAATGTTAGCTCCAACTGGCCCTGAGTCCATAAAAACCTGGTGTTGGAAGTGGATGTGTGATTCTCCAGTTGCTTCTCACAGCCCATTCTCAAGATTCAACTCGTCTGTCAGCATCCCTTTAGAATTAAGTCCAAACCTGAGCTAGGTAAACATTCAAGGAAGTGGACAGAAAGGAAATGGAGAAATCCTAGAAGAAGCTGTACAAAGATCCAAGAAAAAGGGACCTGTATAGTTTCTATTTTTGGTACCGGGGATCAAACTTGGAACCTTATGCTTGTGAGGCAGGTGGTGGAACCACTGAGTTAATTCCCTGGCCCTATTTTAAAGTGAGTTTCCTTTTTTTTTTTTTTTAGTACCAGGGATTGAACTCGGGACCTTGCACTTCCAAGGCAGGCACAGTGCCACTGAACTAAAACCAGTTTCTTGCTTATTGGACATTGGAGATCCCCACACAGGAACCCTGATTCTACCTTCCACCAAACAGCTTAACAGATAGTCTTATCACCTTCAGAACCTGTTGTCCAGAGAAATCTGGGAGTCAACACAAGGGGAGCACTAGATCCAGGACAGACAGTAGTTCTGGCTAGCAGAGGAATGAGGTGAATGTGGATTCAATATAAGCACAGACCAAACCCCAGGAGCAAATAGCTGGCTTTATTTCTGGCTTATTCCTCATTGCAGCAGGAAGGCCAGGCCTCAGGAGCCCAAGCTGAGGGAGAATGAGCCAGCACCTAAGTGGATATTCTGGAGACAGAAAGGGCTAGTCAGGGTTAATGAAAACCAAGCCTATCTGGGTGAGATACATATGATCTGAGGCGAGGAAGTGTTATGGTGTTGAGCAGGGGATGGAGAGAAAAGAATTGCAGGACTACATAGGCTCCGAGGATTCCTGAGCAGTTCAGGTGAGCAATCCTATTCTGTTTGGCTTTTTATTTGGTAGATGTGACTCAGTGTTGGCTCTGACCACGCATTCAGAACTCTATTTCTAGTCCCCATTTCAGCTGGGATGTTATCTTGGTCAAGCCAAAGTCTTGATTAGCTGGAGACCAGCATGTCACAGTGCCCTGGAATATTAAATATTTACAGGGAATGACACTGGGAAAATAATTATTGATGGTAAGAGGCAATCAACAGTGGGATACTCCTCCTCTGCTCAAGTGATGAGAAATTAGATGCAACAAGGGTGAAAGCAAGAAGAGTTTGTCCTGGGGACAGTGGGAGGGGCTAGAAAGTCACTTCTTCTACTGATTCTGTTAATAAGATAAACCAGCCTTGCAAATAAGAGCCAG
The DNA here is from genome assembly GCF_012274545.1 of Fukomys damarensis. NCBI lineage: Eukaryota > Metazoa > Chordata > Mammalia > Rodentia > Bathyergidae > Fukomys > Fukomys damarensis. The sequence goes on from NW_022900934.1 coordinate 22,744,003, forward strand.
ATCCCAGGAAGCCTGTATTTTAGGTGATTTTTAAAAATCAGGCCAATAGCTTCACTTTCTGAGGCATTAAAACTGGAAAAGAGCCGAGAGATCAGTCTCACCAGTGATCCTGTCTTGTAGGCTTCTGCCTTCTAAATATACTTCAAGAATTAAGTAATAATTTGTTTTCACTTTTTTTTTTTGTACCGGGGAATGAACTCTCGACATTGCGCTTGTGAGGCAGGCAGTGGAACCACTGAGCTAAATCCCCAGCCCTGTTTTCACATTTTTAATTCATCAGAGACACAGAGGACTGCTAAGTGGGATGTACAGACCTAAAATTGATACCACTTTAGCCCAAACAATAGACATTTATTTTCCAGCCCAGCCATGTCGTTGTTGTTATTATTTATTTGGTACTGAGGATCAAACTCAGGGCCTTGTACTTTTAAGGCAGGCAGTGGCACCACTGAGCTAAATTCCTGGCCCCAGCCATATTATTTCGTATAACTGTAAGAGTGATGTTGAACCTTTTAGAACTTTCACTGATACAACCAGCCCACTGCAGCATACATCCCATAGATTTGCCACCACTGAAATATAGTTTCCTTTTAGAAAAAACTTAATGCAAGGGCTGAGTTTCAAATACCTGAGAAAGCCTGAAAACTATCAGAAACTTTGAATCCACACCAGGTTTTTTCTATATAAGGAGACTAACTTCCAGAGAACACAAGTGGCTTGCCTAAAGGCATACAACTGGCTGTCAATAGAGTCAAGACTAGACCTGAGGAACAGGGTAGAAAGGAGAGCATGCAAAGGCAGCACACAAGGAAACAGTAGCTGTGAATGAGGTGGCAGAGTGGGCTATAGATACCAGGGCACATGGGCTTGATTCCAGTCCTCAATACTTACTAGCTATGTGACTCTGGCAAAATGATCTGAGCTAGATTTACTCACATACTATTGCAAGGATGAAATAACAAGACAGTGCACTTAGTCAATAGTAGCCAGTTATTTAACCATTTCAGTGTGTGTGTGTGTGTGTGTGTGTGTATGTGTGTGTGTGTGTGTGTATGTGGCAGGGGTGGTGTCTGGGTTAACCCAGAAACACTGACAAGCTTGGGGAATAAGGTCATATGATCCAACTTCCAAGTGCTGTCTTGATAATGCCAGCAGGAGACAAACCGTCTCAACGGTGCTCTAGGTACTAAATACAATGCTGTTACTACTCAGAAATGTCACTCAGCGGGCTGGGATATAGCTCAGTGGCACCACACCTTCCTCACAAGCACAAAGTCCTGGATTCAATCCCTGGAACCACAAAAAAAAGAAAAGAAAAGAAAAGAAAAATGACACTCAGAACTAAGTGTGCCTCAGAACCAAGGCCCCATTCAGACTTACTACCTCTGAAACCCTGCAAGGTGAAGTAAAAATCTGCACTTCCAGAAATGATTGAGATACAACTTACACAAAACAGTCACCATTTTAAAGTATATACTTTCAGTGGTTCTTAACATCCTATACTCAGAAGGTTGTTAGAACCATCTCCGTCTAATTCCAGGAAATTTTCATCACCCCTAAAAGAAACCCTGGGTCCATTAGCAGTCATTTCCCATTCCCTGCTGTCGGGCTCTGACAACACTGAGCCACTTTCCACCTCTACGAACTTGTGTACTCGGACGGTCCGTATGAGTGGGTAGTCTCTGCCTAGTCTCCTCACTTGGTACACCACATTCAGGGTTCATCCATACAGTAGCCTGCATCGGGGCTTCATTCCTGAGAGTCTGTACTTTTAACAAGCTCTCCAGGTAGTTCTCATGAGTCGGCTTTGGGCTGGAAAGAAATAGCAAATGCACACAAGGTGAAACTTCAGGTTGTTATAAAGTTACAGAATGTGCCTGTCTCTAAAGCCCAGGGGCAATGCGCAAGGCTGGCTGGCTGCCTCCTCCAGAGACTGCAGGGGTGAGGCAGGGTCTCCTGGGTGCTCTGTAGAGAGATGGGTGTAAATGGACGGTGGCCTGGCTCAGAAAACCAGGCAGATTAACTATGAGACTCACACAAGGGGATTAGTCTCAATTGAAAGACTTTAATGTACATTATGCTCTTGGAAAAACATCTCCAAGGAAACAAGAGAAACCGAAGTCTTAACCAGCAGGGGTTTTCATTCAGAAACCTGCTGTGAGCCCCAGCTTTAGAGGATGACAGCACCAGGGCAAGAGTACAACAGTCTGAGGTCAGCATGGAGGGCCTGTGTGTCCATCTAAAGATGGAACTCTGCCCACACAGCACAACAGGAATGCCCTCAAGACTTCCAGGAGAGCAGAAGCATCATCACTGATGACAGACAGTTCCACAGGAGGGCTGGGAAGATTCAGGCTGCCCAGATCATTTCCAGGGCTCAGAAGGCAACTTCAACAGGGCCTAAGAAGCCTGCTTGGAGGGCCGGGGATTTAGCTCAGTGGGTTCTGCCGCCTGCCTACAAGCACAAGGACCTGAGTTCCAA
>NW_022900934.1:22746572-22788695 GCF_012274545.1 Fukomys damarensis
TGGGGTGAAGCCTGCTTGGGACAAGAACTCTTCTTTTTATTGTTGTATCTCCAGGTCATCAGAAACAGTCATGGTAGTTCTTGTGAGGAATTGGGGCACATGGGAGGGGTGCCAAGTTGCTCTGTGTCTGAGGCTTTGGAATGCAACTGATGATAACAGCAGGAGGATCTCTGAAATCAAGGGCCGCTCCAGTTTTGGGAAATTAAAGACTGGAGCCTCTGAACAGGACAAGGGGATTTAGGAGGAGAAAGCTAAAGTGGACCCAACCAACCATACCCCTTGTCACCCACTTCCCAGGCAAGGCTTACTACCTGTTTTCTATCAGACTCCCATTCAGCCAGGGGAAGGTAGAAACTGAAGCTCGTTTTCCGTTTTTTTTGTTTTTTTTTTTTTTTGTATAGGGGATTGAACTTGGGACCTTTCACTTCCCCTGTGAACCTACATTTAACTTCCAAAAAAATCACCCACTGATATCTCAGACTCCCAAGACAATCCAGGGTTTCTTGTTTTTTAAGCATCCTGTAGAACAAGAGATCAGTTCTCTTGGACTTTCACTTCTACTTCTTGTCAGAAATGACGATGCTGCCAAGGCAGGTCTGTCATAGGAGATTCTGTAAAAGCTTGTCAGCTTAGCAAGGACTGGGCGAACAGAGAACCCACAAATGTGCTTTTAGCATAGGTATAGCGTCTTTTCTGATGAAGGGATTTATTTACTGGTGAAGGAGGGAATTCTGGCTCCATCTTTGCAGAACCTGGCAAGACTGCTGCCTTGGAGAGTCCAGGATAAGAGCAGATGAATGGAGAGGCCAGGGCTGCATTCAGTGGGAAGGGGCCTCTCACAGCTCGTGTGTTTGCAGAGTTAGCCAGTTTCGATGCCTTCGGGGAGCTCCACCACCACTGGGGCACAGTCCTCAGGCTCTGAGGCAAAGTCCCACCGAAACTTCTTGGTCAGATGGGCTTGGAACTTTTCAGCTTTCTTCCTCAGGGTGGGATCCACAGCAATGCTGCAGGCTGAAGAAAAAAAAACCTACAGAGAACAGAGAGTAAGTCATTCCTGAGAACAGAGGGACCAAGAAAGCTGTGGAAATTTCCTCCTGGTGTTCAGCTCTCTGGGGCAGCTGATCAGTTGCTGGTGGCACAGGCCCAGGACACCTGCCGTATCCCCCTGCCCCCACGAAAGAAGGTCCAAACCCAGCTAAGATGCTGGAACAGAGCTGGAATGGAAAATTACTATGCTGGACAGAGGTACCCTTGGAGAATACGGCCAGTGGGACCACCACCACTGTTCCATTCCTGGGGGGTGGAGGAGTGTCTATGAAGCACCTGGGCAGTAACTCAGAGGAACCAGCAACTGCACTAGCTGGGACGAAGAACACACCGAGGCCCTTGGCTAATGAGGCTGAATTGCTGTTCTAATTTTCTAAATGGGTTAGGGACTGCCAGTTTGATGCTTCCATCTGACTTAAAAGCTATCTTTGATGTTTAGTTTAAAGAATGCTATCATTGTTTAAATTGTAGTAAAACACATGTACTTAACATTCAAATAATTTTTTCTAAACCTTTTTAAGTGTACAGTTCTGTGGCATTAAGTACACATACACTGTCATGCAACCATTACCACCAGCCATCCACAGAACTTTTTCATCTTTCCCAACTGAAACTCTGTACCCATTAAACACTAAATCTCTATTTTCTCTTCCCCCAGCCCCTGGTAACTGCTGTCTTCAAGGTTCACCTGTGTTACAGTACATATTAGAATTTCATTCCTTTCCAATTTGAATAATAGTCCATTGTATATATGTACATTTTATTTGTCTTTTCATCCCTTGATGGTCATTTGAGTTATTTCTACATTTCAGGTATAGTGAATAAAGTTGCCATGAATATGGCTGTACAAATACAGTACTTAAGTCTCTACTTTAAAAAAAATTTTTTTTTTTTGGTATAGACCTTGGAGGGAACTGCTGGATCATATGCTAATTCTATATTTAGTTTTTAACTGCCACACTGTTTTCCACAGCAGCTGTACTATATGACATTCCCAGCAGCAGGGCACAAGGATTCTGATTTTTTTTTTTAATTGAGTTTATTGGTACATTTTAGGTATACAGTACAGTTACATTCATCATTGGGATCTTGTACCTTTACATGACAGATCTTGGTTCTCATTTTTTCCCCTTGTCCCTGCCCTCCCTTCACTCCCTCCTCCCCTCCCCATTTACAAACACTTTATTTCCATTTTCTCATATTTTTTTGGATTCTGATTTCTCTATATCCTGGCTAACATTGGTGATTTTCTGTTTTTTGTTTTTGTTAATAGCTAGCTGCTCTAATGGGTGTGACTTTGTATTTCAATGTAGTTTTGATTTGCATTTTCTCTTTGGTTTGGTTTTGTTTTTTGAGACAGGGTCTCATTACGTAGTTGAGACTGACCTGGAACTCACTATGTAGCCCAGGCTGGTCTCAAATTCAGTGATTCGGCTGGGGATTTAGCTCAGTGGTTCAGTGGCCTGCTTTGCAAGTGCAAGGACCCCAGTTCAATCCCCGGTACAAAAAAAAAAAAAAGATTCAGTGATCCTCCTGCCTCAGCCTCCCAAGTGCTGGGATTACAGGCGTGCACCACCGCACCCGGCTAATCTGCATTTTCTTAATGATCAGTGAGCATCTTTAATGTGCATCTTTTACTGGCCATTTGTAAGCTATACATTTCTTTGGCAAAATACAGTTTCCTTTGACCATTTAAAAAATAGGACTGTTTTGTTGAGTTGTATCAGTTCTTCACAGATTCTAAACATTCATCTCTTCTTTGTTTTGGTTTTTAGTTTGTTTTTTTTTTTGGTAATGGGGAACTTGGGACCTTGCTCTTTTGAGGCAGGCACAATGCCACTGAGCTAAATCCCTGGCCCTTCATCTCTTATTCTAATGTTTTCATGAATTTAGTTTTATCTAATACAAACATGGGCAGGGGAAAAGAACAATTTTCTCCACATCTAATAGCCCATTCCAGACGGTTCTGGATCTCAATTCCCTCTAAAAATAACAGCAAACCCACTACTCCTTACACTGTCTTACTGGTCTCAAAGAAGCTTCAGCATATCCAACCGTATCCTCATCAGACCTCACGCTTGCCAGGCAGGCCCTGTGCTGCTGAGCTACATCCCTGGCTCTAGAATATGTATTTTAAGGACATGGAGGATGAGAGGTATGAAATGGCTAAATCAAAGGCATCCAAAAGGAAAAGAATGGTCTTTTCCATACTGCCACCTGCTGCCCCACAGGACCCCAAAGGCATGGACATGAGGGCAGAAGCAGCAGCTCTTTGATTCACATTACCTTATGCCAGCTGGCCTGCAGATCACCATGGAAGAACACCATGCCTCCAGGAGATCTGACTTGACAAAGGTTTGCGGCATCTTTAGAGCTGCTTTTAGGAACAAAATGTCCCTCCTCCCACCTCTCCACAGTCTGTCAGAGGCACCAAATAATTTATCAATAATTATGTGATGGTGCTGGAGAGAAAAGGCTCATCCTGTGGAGGTGGTGGCTTGTGTACCAGACCCTGACTGCCACTGGCTCCCATGATACCCCCTTGTGACGTGGCTTATGGAAAAGCCCAAGCTGAAATGAAATGTTCCAACCTCTATTCTCCTAGTACTGTGCCCAAGGCTCTCACACTGTACTTGTGTCATGGTGGTGTATGCCTGCAAGAGTAGGGAACAGGCTTAATTATCAATGTGCCCCACATAATACATCACTCAGGACCTGGCAGAGAGTTAGAACCCAAAGGATGTTCACTGAATGCTAAGAATGAGACACAGGTTGTCTTGCATTTAGCAATGGCCAGAAGTGGGGGGCTGGAACAAGCTGGCCTCAATCATCATCCACCTTCTCCACACACCTCGAGATATGCCCGAGAGTAGAATCAACTAGAAGTGGGTACAATAGAAAGCTTTAGTTTTAAAACTGCAGCTTCTAATTTGAAAAGTGTTTTGTCTTTTTTAAAGAACTTGTCCATTTAATATTTCTACAAACCTGGCAGGCAGAAGGACAGGAAATTACTACTCCCATTGTACAGACAAGGATGCTAGGTGTGCTGCATCATGCCGTGCTAAACACTGAGCAAGGCCCAGTCCACGTAGGCATATCTATCTCAATTTAATCCTTTCCCCCAAAAGATTGTGCTTTGTTTTGATGAAGACTAAACACATTCTTGATATTTAATTTTCAGCACTGCTTTGTGTGTGTGGTGGCGGCGGTGGGGGGACAGGGACCTGCAATGTGCACGTGCTTCTCTCCAAGTGTCCTCTGCAGGCCTCTAGGACCCAGGGCACAACCAGGTTTATTAAAAAAAAAAACAACAAAACTTCACTGAGGTATAGTCTGCACAAAGTTAAATTCACTCACTGTTAAGTGTTAATTCATCTGAACAACTATACATTGCTATACAACCACCACATGATATGTATGTTCAGCATTCTTTTGGAATTTAGTTGAGTCTCGAGGCCCATGTAGATTTGTGTGGCTATCACTACAATTGGGATTTAGAACAGTTTGGTTATTCCAGAAAAACGCCTTGGTGCTGGCCCTTGGCAGCCAAAGCCTCCCCCTACCCCATCCCCTAGCATCTCTGATTTATTTTTGATCCTACAGTGGCACAAACTAGATACTTTAAAAAATAAATCAGAAAAGATACTTTAAACATACTTAGTTTCCCAACAACAATTTATTCTGATTTTGCTATTTTCAGGTTAACTTTTGCCTTCCTTAGAAAACTTAGCAATAATCTTGCTATTTGATTCACTAAGGTGAAATCAAATAAACATTTTCCAACATCTGTGAGGTATGAATCATCTTAATTTTGGCAGGTTAATCCTAGATATTTTTAAAATACCTTTGAAATAGAATGGTCACATTTTCAAACAAATGCATTTATCTAAAATAAGCATGCCCATTAGGTGTTTTTCTTCAAATATTAAAAAAAAGTATCAACACTTTAATCATTAAATCAATTATAACATTTAAAATTACCCTAGTCATTAATGTGAAAGTTTTTTTTTTAAACCTAAATTAAATAAATTGAGTGCAGTCATGTTACCTTGAGAAATTCAAAGTATTAAGGTAGGTAGCTTTGATGTTATCATATCCTATTTTTTGGTTAATTGAAAAAGAAGAAATTTCCTAATTTTTTCAATTCCCAATTTGGCTTAGAATAAAACTGACCAGAAGTAGAATGTGTTATTACCACTTTCATCTGAAAAAGTGGTGCTAAAATCAAGACTATCACTTTCTTTTTTTTGTTTGTTTGTTTTTTTGAGACAGGGTCTCACTATGTAGTTGAGACTGAACTGGAACTCACTATGTAGCCCAGGCTGGTCTCATCCTCACAGTGATCCTCCTGACTCAGCCTCCCGAGTGCTGGGATTACAGGCATGCACCACCACACCCGGCTTAAAACTGTCACTTTCCAATGATGGCAAGGAAGGTAAAAATCCTGTTGTCTAAGGTAAATTTAAAGAATCTGCAGTATTTTACCTGGGGCTCTAGTTATACATAAGAGTCCACCACAGGCTGCTCTGTGATCATGGGCAGAAATGTTTGAACTCTATCCTCATCTGTACAATGGGATTATAAACTAACTTCTAGCATTATTGTGAGGGCTAAGTGAGCATGCAAGCAATAGCTGATAATAGGAGGTATACGAGCAATAGGTAAATTTATCACACTTGGTGTTAGAAAATTGCTACAGAAATCATTATCAGAGTCAGTGTTTTCCTTAAGAGTTAAAGATGGACATTGGCATTTAGAATATTGGCAAGACACAAAGCTGGAAATCATCTATAGACTACTATATCTAAAAAAGAACCTCCCCCTACAAAAACAGGTTTTGTGACTGTGCCTAAGTGCTATGCAATCAGCAATAAGAATCCTTAGTTTGTATGTAAATCTTTCTAACATATTACTATTAAATTCAGATTATCCTTTCACTGGTTTTAAACAAATTATAGTGACCTAATTTATTTTAAATAAAAGAAAAACTATTTTTGTGAAACAAATAATTTTTATACAAGCTAAATCCAGTAAAAAATCAGTGGCATCTACTCAAAAGTGCCTAACGTAGGAAAGTTGAAAAACAATAGCGGAGGCCATTATGGGGCTGATTTTACCCATGCTAATGCAGCTGTCTTTAACGTCTTTAAGTGCTTACACACACAAACACCAGTTCCTCTCCATGGGCAGTAGCCGTTTAAGCTCCTAAGTAAGGAAGCAGCTCCACTTATTTGCCTGCCTGGGGTGAGAGCAGGCAGCTAGTGAGGAAAACTTTTATGGGTTGATTCATTCAGTCACAAACACCCTGAGTGAGTGCCCCCATGCGGGGGACTGGATTCTCACTGCCAACATGGCATCAGTATGATTCTCCATTAAAAAAAAAGTTTCTAAATAACCTTGTCCATATTGTCCCTTTTAAAACATCAATAATCCCTTAAGCTCATGGACAAATGTCCCCCTTCAGTTAAGCCATTTGTGACCCTCTGTCCCTCAAATCTCAATCCCAGTCAGAATGAATCACTCTCTCTTTGATGTTTCTAATGCTCTTCAATCAGACTTCACTATTTATACTGCCACAGGAATACTCTTTCCATCTAAAAACAACCAATAACACAAAATGAGAGAAGTGTTAGGCTTTGGTTAGGTGTTGAAAATAACCAGTTGAACAAAAGACTGGCCTTGTGTTAAAGGAGCTCATGGCTTTGTGGGGGTGTCAGGCAGAGAATATATTTATTTCAGAAACCAAAACTCATGCAATATACTAGTGATAAATATACAGCAGGTTAAAAGTATGGAAAGGAGGGAGAGAGATGAGACAGCCCCAGAGAGGGATACCTACAGGGCATGTTGTAGAAAGAACAAGTACACACCAGGTAGAGGAAAAATTAGGTTCCATCCAGAAGGCATGAAACTCAGATGTAAAGTTTTGCTTATGTAAGGTGTAAAGGTTCTACAGACCTTCTGGTTAACTTTATGCTCAGAGTTGTACAATTAGTTGTACGTTAGTACAATACTGTACTGAACATTTAAAAATCTGTTAATAAGAAGATAAAATAAATTTCTTATGTCTTCTTTACAATTAAAAAAGAAGGTCTAGGCATTGTGGCACATGCCTAAATCCCAGATACTCAGGTGCCTGAGGCAAGAGAATCAATTGAGCCCAGAAGTTCAAAGCCAGCCTGGAGAACATAGTAAGATCTCATCTCTTAAAAAAACAAATAGAAGAAGGCATGAAATAGTATGGTCTTTCTTCAAGGGAACCTGTGAGGAGCCCACTGACACTTGTTTGATGGTAAAACAGTGAATGGAAAGAGAAGCTGGAGAACAGGAAAAGAGCCAGATCAGAATGTGCCTTGGAACCAGTGTTTGGGCTTTCAATTTCCTAGGCAGTGAGGAGCCACAGAGAAACACGATTAGTGCTACATTTTGGAACAACTCAGGTATGGAATGCGGATGGACTAAGGTAAGCATGAGGGCTAATAAACTCTGATGCAGTCTAGGCGAGACCAAAAGGCCTGGGCTAGGGTAATGATGCAGGGGCAGGACTACCTTCTCAAACACGGAACACTATATAGAATTACTTGGTTAATTCATCTATTTAGTTTCCCACCAAAATGTAAGTTCTACTCAGGAATTCTGTCTTGCTCACAATTCCACCCCCACAGCCTTGTATACAACAGAGGCTCAGTCAATACTTGCTGAACAATTCCCTTGAGGGCAAGAACCCTGGCTCTTGTGTGTATTCCTCAACTCTTTTGGTATAATGTTATATATAAAAAAGGCTCAAAAATATTTATATTTTGGTACTGGGGATCAAACTCAGGACCTTGCACTTGTGGGGCAGGCATCGTGCCACTGGGCTAAATCCCCAGCCCTTTTGATGTATTTTTAAAGGCATACGTCCTGCCGGGCATGGTGAATATATTTGTAATTCCAGCACTCAGGAGGTTGAGGCAGGAGTACTGCTGTGAGTTTGAGGCCAGCTTGCTGGACTACATAGTGAATTCAAGGGTATACTGAACTGTATAGTGAGACCCTATCTCAAAAAAAAAAAAAAAAAGGCAGACCTCTGTCCCGATTTTTTCCAAATAACAACAAATTTTCTGAAAAAATAATTTTTTCTTGCACAACCCACGTGGATATCTAGCAATCCAGCTGGGTCCTTTTCTGCTTTCTTTCCTATACTGGTGCAACAGTATCCATTTCATATAAGGGGGAACGCACCACTCCTTTTGGCTGTAGTCACTGTTGGAGACAAGTCAGCAGTCTGATCCTTCCTCATACTGCTCTACAACCCACAACCAATAACTCTGGTGGAGCAGAGTTCTACACAGAGGAAGAATAAAGAGATTTAATTTCTCTGTTACATCAAGAACCAATAAAAGGGTAGTTTAATATTCTTCTGAAGCAGATTACACCAGGTGCAGCCATCATCTGATTTATCCCTATGGTCTAGCACCAGTTCAACTGCTAGAGTTTCAAGTCAGCCTACCCATAGCACTCTTCCAACAGCACCTTAGTTTCAGAAAAGCATTCTGTATCTCCAAGAAAGAAGGCCCTCATGGTGTCTCCACCAGTCAATCAAGAACCCTTTCTGGGATAGCCACACTGTTTCTGGCATACAGGGGCATAAGCACAAGCACAAATCCTGACTTCTACTATGTGGTTTTTAATGATTTAATCTTTCTCAGTCTCATACTCTCCACTGCCTTACAGGGTTCCAAGAGATTAGATGAGGGAACATATATAATGTGATAAATATGGTGCCTAGTACCCAGAGGCATTTAATGAATGTTAGTTTCTTCCCTTACCCCAAATGAGAGAGGGAGGTAAGGGAAGAGCCACACTGTATGAAACAGGCCTGGCCCGGGTGGGGGGGCAATGGGGGGACTAACGCATAGGGAAAAGAGCACCTTGTGGGAGAAAAGGTATGGAAACAGCTAGCTGCTTTTGTCTTTTCTATACTTGAGAAAGTTACAAAATATGAGTGACAAGAAGCTGTCCTAAGTATAAAGGAAACTAATCTGTTTGCAAAGGAGGAAATACAACAGGATGAAGATTACAAGTTGTTTGAAGCTTCTTCCCTAATTACCACTCATAATGAAAATTTAATTGCCAAGTTAAAAGCAAATTTCGCTTTTTCTGTCAGAGAATCTCTGCAGAAACTGGCACATTTTGTTTGAACAGGAAATCAAAGTTTCTTTAATGCTTAAATGAGATCTAAGAAGCTGCAGATGTTTCACTGGGAATAACAAGCTTCAAAACTCTGCCCTATTGGGTTGCAGCAACTTATGGCTATAGTGAGAAAAGAAAAACTGTTTTGAGCTGATGCTGAGGTTCGGATAAAATTTCTCCACTAATGGTTCATGTGTTGGAAGCTTGGTCCCCAGAGCAGTGATACTGAAAGAAGGACCCAATAGAAGGTTGTTAGGTCACTGGAGCAGTGCCCTTGGAAAGGATTAATACACTGTCACCAGCTTGAACCACTGAAGGTAAATGCATGACTATCCCATTGAGCAGCTTGTACCACTGGTGATACAAACACATCTAATCACTTTTATCAATTTTTTTACTAATAAAATTAATAAAATGCTGACCGATGGGACAGTCATGCATGTATCACGGGTAGGTCAAGCTGCCCAGCAGAGACATGTGAATTATGAACCTTGTATACCCCATTGTGAATGTATTAATGTAGTTTTCATGTGATCCCTGGGTTAGTTCTTGAGGGAGGATTGTTATAAAAGAATAAGACAGCCATGCCCTGGACTCCCTGGTTTTGTCTAGGCGGGATCTCTTCCTCTCGTAAGATATGATATGATCTGTTGTTAAGGTCTGCTCTGGAGGCCAAACCAATGAGGCTATCTGATTGGAACTTTCAGCTTGCAGAACTCTGAGATAAATAAACCTCTTTTTTTTTTTTATAAGTAGCCTGCCTCAGGTATTTCATTATAGGAATGAAAAACTGACCAAGACAACTTAGTAACCCCAACAGGTGAAGGAGATTCAAATTCTAAATACCCGCACCGCTATACCCTCTGAGGATGAGGTAAAGAACATGTGGTGCAGAGAGAGGGTCTCTGCTATAGAGGAAGTTACAACAGAGTAGGAGACAAAACTAGGAAACACCTTAAGGTTAGTAATTGAAATTAAGAAAACTTAGGGTCATGGAAGCAACAAACAAAAAACTAATTCTTCTGAAAGGCTTGCATACCCTTGCTTCATTCTGACTCACTTGAGTGTCAGCCAGAAGACTGCTCACCTGTAAGGTGCTGGTAAGGAAGTTGTCCTGGGAGACAATGTCCACAAAGAAGTCAGCAGGGATCTCACCAAGCTGGTGATACAGGATGGAGATAAGGTTGATGTACAGAGTGTGGTGCTTCACCATGGCTGCTTCTGACCGGCACAGGAGGTTCAGGAGCCGCTTCCAGTGCTCAAATGCCTCATATACATTGCCCAGCAAGAAACACACAAAGGCAAACTGGAGTTCACCTGAAAGGTACAGGGAGGAGAAATGATCATGAGGCCGAAGAACATGATGCCAGCAAACTTAACCCCACATATTTCACAGAGCCATCAATTCCACTGGCCTCAGAACCAGGGACCTTTTATCTTTGTTATTCCAGCAGAGCCTAGCATGGGATTTTACACCTAGTAGGTGCTCAGTAAATGTTCGCTGAACTGTTTTAAATTCAAGCCAGGAAGACCAAACCACGGCTCTGAGTTTCTACAAAATCATACTGCAAGACAACAGATAAATTAGTTTTTGGTTGGCATTTTAACAGTTTATAGAATTTGTCCATTGATATGCTCAGTGGACCCCAACACCGACCGCCCACCAGAATTACTAGGAGAGCTTGTTAAAAGCAAAGCTGTCCAAGTACCCTCAGGGATTTTAGATGACAAGAGATGATGGTGCCAGGATTTTTATTTTATTTTTATTATTTTTTTTTTGTGTGGTACCGGGGATTGAACTCGGGTCCTTGCACTTGCGAGGCAGGTGGCGGAACCACTGGGCTAAATCCCTGGCCCTGGGATTTTTAATTTTAACAGCTTCTCAGGTGATTCTGATTCAGAAGACTGCTCCAGGGTCAAGGAAATGCTACACGACACACTGTCCTCTGTTCAAATTCTCAAAGTGAGAAAAAAATATGAGAAAATAAAAAAATGGAAATAAAGTGTTTGTAAATGGGGAGGGGAGGAGGGGGTGAACGGAGGGTAGGGACAAGGGGCAAAAAATGAGAACCAAGACCTGTCATGTAAAGGTACAAGATCCCAATGATGAATGTAACTGTACTGTATACCTAAAATGTACCAATAAACTCAATGAGAAAAAAACAACAACAAACAAAAAGCAAATTCTCAAAGTGATCACAGATGGTAGTGTGTGTGTGTGTATGTGTGTGTGTGTGTGTATAATATATATCTAAGTCTTTCACAATGTGAACAGCAGAAAGATAAAATAGATTCCTTACTGGATGGGAACACTTGTAGAGCCTCCCCAAACAAGAAAATTCAAGAGTACTTACTCCAGGGCTATCCTGCCATCCAGCTTATTTTAAAATCAGATTTCTGTGATTTAATCTATATAAGCAGCTTGACAACTAAGAGCATCTGGAGCCAAACTGCTTGGATTCAAATCTTAGCTCTATTACTTAACAATTGTGTGACCTTGGGCAAGTTATTTAATCTATTTATATTTCAAGCCAGGTGTGGTTGCAGACGCCTGTAATCCCAGCAGTGGGGAGGCTGAGGCAGGAGGACCACTGTGAGTTCAAAACCAGCCTGGGCTACATAGTGAGTTCCAGGTCAGTCTCAACTACATAGTGAGACCATGTCTCAAAAAACAAAAAAAAAAAACAACAACAAATAAATAAATAAACAAACAAATAAAAATTAAAAAAATTTATATATTTCAATTTATTTGAGAGTTATAGTAAAGATTAAATGAATTGCTATAATGCATGTAAAACATTTAGAATGCTCAGCACAAAGCAGCACTAAAAATGTTACTAATCTCAGTTTACACTGGATGCCTGTCTCAAAGAAGCCTCATGATCCAGAAGCCACTGTCCATGGGAAAGCAACAGGGTCTCTGGTTGCCACAGATATACTGTGACTGGTCAGAAATGTCCTCTCTGGCTTCAAAGGTGACTGTAAATTTAACAACGTATATATATATATGTGGGCCACATAAAGAACAGATTAGCACACCATCAAATGCCTCCTTATTGCGTGGCATTTGATTTGAAACCTCCAGAGATGTAGGAAAACTAGCCTGTTCCAAGCTTGTGGAACCACATCTGATTTGCGTGAGTCATTATCTGGTCTAGATATTTTGGATGTTTGACCAAAATTTCAAAGTTCAGCCAAATTTTCTTTGTGTAATAATTTACTTCTCCAGTTGGCAGTTATCTGGTTAGTTTGCAAAAATTAAACATTATCCTGTTCTTTGCATTTAGGATACTTAAACTTGTGCGTTTCTGACCATTACAGTTTGGACCTTGAATGTTCCCCACACTTGCAGTAAAGGCTTGGTCCCTAGCTAATGGCACTACTGGGAGGTGCTGAAAATTTTAGGAGGTGGGGCCCAGTCGGAGGAAGTTAGTGTCACTGGGGATGTGCACTTGAAGGGAATCCTGGGACTCCTTGGCCCCTTCCCCTCTCTTTATTTCCTGGACTGCCATGAGGTAAACAGCTTCAACTCTATGACATGCTACCGTCACAATGTTCTGCCTACTACAGGCCCAGAAGCAATGAAGCTAAGTGATCATGGACCAAAACCTCTGAAACCACGAGCCAATGAAATCTTTACTCCTTTCAGTTAACCTTCTCAGTTATAATTTCACAACAATGGAAAGCTGGTAACACACCAACTTTTCTAAAATTGAAATCACAAGATTATTTTGCTTAATTGCAAGTTTAAGAGTTAGAAAACAGGATTTTTATTCATTCTTAAACCAGGATTTCAAGTGTTGCTATTTACATCAAAATATGTACTATGGAACACTAACAGACACCCATTAAGCCGGGCGTGGTGGTGCAGCCTGTAATCCCAGCACTCAGGAGGCTGAGGCAGGAGGATCGCTGTGAGTTCGAGACCAACCTGGGCTACACAGTGAGTTCCAGGGAAGTCTGAACTACATAGTGAGACTCTGTCTCAAAAACCGAAAAAAAAAAAAAAGACACCCATTAAAAGGTCCCATATAAAGCCAGGGATTTAGCTCAGTGATGCCACCGCCTGCCTCACAAGTGCAAGGTCCCAAATTCGATCCCTGGTACCAAAACAAAACAACAAAAAGGGTCCCATATATCATTAACTAAGCCAATGATATAAAAAGTCCTGTATTCAAATATTCCACTATCCTTAAAATAGGAAAATATGTAAAGTATTTATATAGTTTGTAAAAAAAAGTGCATAGCTATTGAAGACATGACAAAGATTTGCTCTCACTAATACTGAAATAGAAATGAGATGCCAATTTTCAGTCATTCAAGCATTTGCTAAAACACCATGCTTAGTGTTATCAAAGGTGATAGGCAACAGCCTCCCAATAACAGCAAGGATGTAAAATAATCTCCTGACAACATACATACTCTGATTTAACAGTTCTAGTCTTACATGTATGTGTAAGTACAGTACACAAAAGGATGTTCAGGAGATCCTATTTGTAACGGGAATAAAGGGGGTTCCTGCAGGTTCATCAACAAAGAACTGGTACAGTAACTATGGGACACCAAAGAGCCACTAAAAGGGGTATATGTTTCAGTGACATAAGAAATTTTTGTATTAGAGCAGACTACAAAATAGTGTACTTTAATCCTTTATAAAAGTCATATATAGCCAGGTGTGGTGGTGCACACCTATAATCCCAGCATTTGGGAGGCTGAGATCACTATGAGTTCAAGGACAGCCTGGGCTACACAGTGAATTCAAGGCAAGCCATAACTATACAGTGAGACCTGTCTCAAAAAAGTTATACATATAGTATATAAATATATAAATGAATTTTTAAAAGGCTAAAATGTATACAAAAGAATGAAATGAGATACAGAAAATATATAGGAAAAAATAAAAATAAAAGTAAATATACCAAATGTGAAAATGGTTATTTCTAGGTGGTAGGATTTAGAGTGAATTTTAATTTTTTTCTTCTATGGTGAATATCTATTATTTTGTAATAAGAAGGAAAAGCAACAATAAAACCATAACAATTAGGGCCGGGGATTTAACTCAGTGGTTCTAGCGCCTGCCTGACAAATGCAACAACCCAAGTTCGATCCCCATACCAAACAAAACAAAACAAAACCATAACAATTAAAAATCACTCTGAGCCAGGTGTGGTGGCACACACCTTTAATCCCAGCACTCAGGAGGCTGAGGCAGGAGGAATGCTGTGAGTTTGAGACCAGCCTGGGCTACATAGTGAGTTCCAGGTCAGTCTCAATTACATAGTGAGAACCTGTCTCAACCCCGCCCCCCAAAATAAATAAATAAAAATCACTGTGGAGCTGGGCATGATGGCACACGCCTGTAATCCCAGCACTCGGGAGGCTGAAGCAGGAGGATAGCTGCGAGTTTGAGACCAGCCTGAGCTACACAGTGAGTTCCAGAGCAGTCTGAACTACACAGTGAGCCCCTGTCTAAAAAAAAAAATCACTGTGATGGTGTAAACTAGTCATCTTAAGATTCTGGAGCAAACTGAGGGGGCAGGTGGGGAGTACTTGGAACACAGACCTAGCCTAGGAACCAGGAGTCCTGGGCTCTACTCTCTGTTCCACCACTGTGTGAATAAAATCCTTTTCTTCAGCAGGGCTTGTCCATATCAGAGGTTTCTAACCACAGAAGTATATGCCCTGGGATCACCCAGGCTGCTTGATTATTGATTGGTTAGATAGCCAGATAAATTACTGAAGCTCCTCTACAGATATGATTCAGATTTTCCAAGGGTAAGGGTAAACACTCATTAATATCTTTAAGAAGTATACTGGTTGAGCCTGCCTCCTAGCCAGATTTGGGAATCATTCGACTAAATGCATCTAAAACACCCTACTACCCAAAGAAAAAAAACCCAACAGAAACTACTCTACTAACATCACCCCCCTGGCCCATCCCCAAAAACTCCCATTCCTTCTCACCGAGCACATCCTGGGGGCTACTGGGGAACTGCTTGCTGAGCACAGTCTCCAGTGCATAGCTCAAGTCCATGCTGTGCCTGGTAATCTCTGCTGGTGTAGCACCTGCTGGGAACATCTGTGTGGGTAGCTCTGAGAAGCGGATCTCTGTCCCAGCTCTGGGCTTCATCTCAGGCAGTCGAGCTAGGCCCTCCTGATAACTTTTGCACTCAGTGCCACAGAGGGGTAGATTCTGCCCCACCCGGTCCTTGGTGTGCTTCATGGGTCGTACAGGCAGCACATCTGAGAAGGCACAGATCTGCCGGCTTTCAGGCTGCAGCCTCTCCATTGTGGCCTCACTGACAAAATTGGTGAGTGAGATCCATTTCTTGAGTGTGGCATATGGGTAAGGTCCCAGAAACTGGTCCAGCTCCTGGAGATTGGCCCTCATAGCTTCCACTTCAGCTTCTGGGGCTGGAGACAAGTCTACCTCTTCCCGGAGAGCATTCCAGCGCAGGACTGTCAGCCCTCGCTGCTGCAAGCTAAGAAAGAAGCCCATACGAGGACCCACATCCGTAGGATTGGCTTTGTCCACCGAACTGTAGTGAAGAAAGTGGACACCTGGTGGGATCATCTTCACACCCCGGAACTTGGGTCCTACCTCCCAGGAGTTATAGTCAATGCCAAACTCTGTCCCCCTGGGCACATTCAGGATGACCACAGTGGCCCCTTCAAAGAAGAGGTGCTTGGCTAGGTCAGGGTCCATCTGCATGGCAGCCATGGGGCCAATGGTAGGTGACCCAAAAGGAGAATCCTTCTTGTCTTCTGAAAAAGCTGAGAGAAAGAAATGTTAATCAGATGCTGAACAAGGTGGTACATACCTGTAATTCCAACACTGTAGGAGACTCAGACAGGAAGGATTCAATTTGAGCCCAGCCTGGTGACTCAATGAGACCCTGTCTCAAACAAACAAACAAACAAACATGCTGGAAATGTAGCTTACCCTGGGCTCATCCCCAGGTACCACAAAAATAAATAAATAAATAAATTTATTTCTTTTATCAAAACTTGGGGAAGGTTGCTGCATTTGCTGAGCATTCTCTAAGTGCCAGATGTTGAATCAGACCCCTGACATTATTACCCCCCTTAATCCTCATGACAATCCTGCATCTGTTTTATAATAAGAAAAATGAGGATCAGAGAAAAGAGGAATTTTGTGTTTTGGAGCAAGAACACTCACTTCACAGCTAGAAAGACAGCAATTAAATAAAAATGGTAAGTGCAAAAAAACAGAAGGCCCAAATTTAAGTCTGTGTTCCTGTCCCTTCATGTCAGTGTTCTTTCTATTGGTCACTCTTAGGATCTACTCTCAGAAGTCTCTCACAACAGAGAACGAGGGTGGAAAAAGCCTGCATGATTCATTCTGAACAATAACTACTCCAAAATCATCTAAAGGTACCCTTCTGCCCAGAATTTATCAGTGGAGAGTACCAAAAATTGGAGAAGGATAGTTAAATCAAATATATATCCAGTTTTCCACCAGCATCTAAAACTTACCAAAGGTTTGAGTGGAAAACTTTTCAACCATAAATCTCCCTTTCTTTACAAAACCAAACTGTAGGAAGTGAAACGACTTCTCAGACAGCCACAATCATTGGCAGTTGTGAACCATTTACTCAGAATGAACTCATAGCAGGGCTAGGATCAGTATTTAAAGGAGAAAGACTTTAGAACACTTATTTTGCCTACTTCTCAAATTCCCATGAAGAAACACTGATAATCTCTGTCGGCAGACACTGCCTCATGGTATTTGTAAAAATAGTTACAATATGTACTTGTTTAAACCAATCAAAGACCTTATTCAATTCCACAAATATTCATGAGTTCTATGCTATAATCTTTGCTGGGTCTCAAAAGAAACATCCACAGAATAAGACAATTACTGCCATCCAGACATTTTTAATTTAGCTATAGAAATAAGACCTCAGAATTTCACAAACAGAATAACCGACTGTTTCTTTTTACTCTTCTTACTTTAACAAAACTGTGGAAAGATCAATAAATACTTTTGCAAAAGTGTCAGGAGACTATTTTATCCAAAAATCACTACAAGTGACTATCTAAATTAAACTGTAAATTACAACTTATTAATGGGTTAAGGGATCAATTTAGAAGGTTCTGGCCAGGATTACTTCTTTTACAAAAAAATAACATAATTTTTTAAATATCACAACGCGTCACACATATTTGTTGCTTGTTTTGTTTTTGTGGCACTGAGGATTTGACCCAGTAAGCTAAGTAAGCGCTCTACCCCTGGGCTACACTTCTAGCCCAGGGATAGGTATTATTTTCTGAAACTCTGTGTATCTGTATGAACATCTGGTCATAACATAAAATGTATGTTACTGTAGGTAACAGTCCAAAAAGTTTGAAAGACACTATTCTAAATATGTGTATCTTCTATTTGGAAGTAGGAAGAACATGTTTAAGTGGGAAGGGGAACAAGGGCGGGGAGGAAAAAGGGAAAAAAGAGAATGGAAGGAAAAAATGGAAACAAAGCTTTGTAAATGGGGAGAGGAAGAAAGGATGAAGGAAGGGGAAGGGAATGGGGAAAAAAAGATTTAAGATATATTATGGATAGGTACAAAGTCCTTATGATGAATGTGATCAATGTGTATGACAAATACACACTGGTAAGAAATAAATAAAATATTTGTATCTTTTCTCTCCCTGTACATAACTTGGAATTCAGAGAGTAATTAGCAAACATCTGCTGAATGAACAGAATTTCCATATAGAATGATTGCTCATCAGTTAGCCATCTTCCCTGGTGTGTCTCTAATGCTCTTCGATGAGATACTTCTTTAATTCTAAACACTACCACTCTTCCATTCTTTTCATTATATATCCAGCAGCTGGTACATGACCTGGCACTAGGAGAGCTGGAAAAAGATTTACCGAATGTGTATAGGTCTCTGCTGCGTCCCAATCTTCCTCACGGCCCTAGAATGCAGGAAGTCACATCTAATCACACCCTCCACCACCTCCCTAATCCAAACTATCATCTCTCACACAGAAAGTGTTGGCCCCTTAATCCATTCTCTACCCAACAGAGAGAATGACCTTTTCAGGGCTGGGGATTTAGCTCAGCGGTTCAGTGGCCTGCCTTGCAAGCGCAAGAACCCGAGTTCAATCCCCAATACCAAAAAAAAAAGGAAAAAAAAATAATAATAAAAGAAAAAAGAATGACCTTTTCGAAATGCCAATCTAATCATACCACCACCCACACTTACCCTCTTGAGTGGCTTCCAATGTGGCTCTGGGGAAACCAAAATTCTTGCCATGATCTAAGTCCTCATTCATGGTCTAGCTCTTGGCAGTCCCTCAAGCTTGTTTCACGCCACACTCCCTCCCTCCAACCTCGAAAACTCTATTCCAGCCCCGCTAGCCTCTCTTAGGCCCTCAAATTGGAGAAAACTCTTCCCACCGCACTTCCTTAAATCATTTTTATGATCTCACCTCATTATTCACCTCCCCAATAAAGCTTCCTTGAACTCAGTGTGATACACTCAGGGTGTGTACCTTGTACCTTTCCACTTGAATTATACGGTTACAATTTTACATGTTTGATTGAAATTTGTCACCAAGAGACTTGAGTCTCTCTGTATCCCTAGCACACGTCAGCCTCTTAGTAAACAGTTAATTAAAACATAATATGCATTTTGTAGGCAAGAAACAAAGCTCAGCTTGGGGTAAGACCTTACCCAAAGTCCCGCACAGAGTACGGGAAAAACCAGGTCGGGCGCAGCTAAGGTATCTGGGCCCCAAGCTGTACAGCTAGAAAAAAAAAAGAAAGAAAGAAAGAAAAAAAGAAAGAAAGAAAGAAAAGAAAAAAGAAAGAAGCTACTCCATGCGCCCCGGGAAGTCCTGGTGACAGTGTCTCCAGAGACACCACGACCCACTCACTACCAGACCCCAGACCTATACGCTGCCGTACTGGCAACGTGGCCTAGTTCAGGATACTCCGCGATTCCAAACCAAAAAGAGGGTAGCCTGGCCACACGCAAATGGAAATCAGAAGAAAAAAAAAAAGAGGCCAGCAGGCCCCACTCACCTCCTTCACCCTTCACTCGGGTACCGCGGAAACGGACCGGAAGTCCTGCCCCTGTGGCGCCGGATGGGAGCAACAGTGAGAGAAGTCCCGCGGAGACCTCGGTCGCGGAAGGAAAGGTCCGTACCTACAGGTCCCGCTGGGTCAATTGCTGCTACTATGAGCTTCTCATTTTACCTCCTCAATGTGGACAACAACTTTAATTAAACTATTACCTTTTATATTCCCTTCCAGAAACATATCCACCAGCCGTAGTCATTTGGTCTCAAGCATTCCTAGATCATTGACACATGGGCCACATCATGACTACCCAATACCCACAGTCAGGCTCTTAATTTTGGTTCTTAGCCAGTCTGAGTCACAGTGTCAGAGCTGGCCCCATATCACTCAATTGTAGCTTTCTAGTCACACTCAAATCTTGGTGAAAGCTCCTGAAACCCAGTCCCCACCCGGGAAGGAGCCAGTGGATCTCAATATCAAGGGCAATTGCATCAGTCCCTCTGGCCTTGATCACCTAGTGTCTTTTCTAAACATACCTGAGTTTGGGGAAGCTGCCTGTCTTGCTCTGCATTGTTTCCCTGGAGCCTAGCACAAAATCATCTCACTGCGTATGTTATGCATCAGTTAATGGTAGTAATATGTATTCACAAATGGCTTCTAATTGTGGGCCTAGCCCTGTCCTAGGTGGCTGTATTATGGGGAGCTAACTTTAGATAGAAATTAATATACAGTCAGAAAGGGACTAGGATGTCAAGGAAATCAGCAGAAAAAATAAAGACATTATTATGGCTGTAGGCCCATCTGAAGATTAGGCCTCAAGATAAAGATGCAGTGGCCAAGCCCACATGCCTCCCTTAGGAGATATGCAGTAACTTGGAATTATATTATTATCACCTGTTCCAACAAAGTCCTAATGGATATCAATTGCTCAGGTGAGTGATCAGAGCATCTGGACCCATCTCTTCCTAAAAATGCCTTTGTTCTTTCCATGTACCCTTGCCCTGTGACCCGCTTCCCTATTAGGAAATATTAGCTAAGTAGCTATACTTGTAATCCTATAGGTTGATCATAATTTAGACCCACATTCTACCCATCTCCTGATTTTGCTCTATTAAAATTTCTCAGAGAATTAGGCTGTGGTAATTCACTTTTGGGTCTCCTCCTGTTTTCAGGAGCTACATCTCTCAATAAAATTTTCCTATTCTCTCTCTCTCTTTTTTTTTTTTTTTCCTGTACTGGGGATCAAACTCAGGTCCTCGCACTTGTGAGGCGGGTGGCAGCACCACTCAGCTAAATCCACAGCAATTTTTCCTACTCTTACCTCCATTGTTCCTTAGAATTCATTCTTCAATTTCAGGAAACATGAATTCAGTGTATTTGACATCTCAGAGGTGGGAGTTGTTATACCTTTTCCTGTATATCAGTTGTATCAGTCAGGGATCCAACAAAGAAGCACAGCCAGTAGGGGATATATATTAATAATTTACTTCAAGGAATTGTCTTAAGTAGTTGTAAGAGCTGATTATGAAACCAAGAAGTTGAGATGGATCTTTAAAGATTAGGATTTGTAGTGGTTCATGCTGGTGCATGCATGTAATCCCAAAAATCTGTGAGGCTGATGCAAAAGGACAGCAAGTTTGAGCCCAGTCTGAGCAATTTAGTGAGACCCTGTCTAAACAATAAAATAAAAATAAAACCGTAGCATTTTTGGTAGTTAGAGACCACCATAGGGATAGAAGGTAAACTCCTGGGCCCTTATCTTATGCCTCATTAAAAGAATCATTAATGTTTTCTTCTGAGGCTGATGGGGACTTAAAAGTGGTTTTTCCTAAAAATTATGTCTCTTCACTTGTGCTTACAGTGCCCAATAGGAAATTACAAACAAAGATTTACCTTCATTTTTTAAAACTCTGAATCAAATCCCTTCTCAGCTCTGCATATAAACATATTAGTCATTGAGGAAGTGTCTGTCTAAAAGTTGGCAAAACAAGGTTTATTCATTCTAAATTTGCCCAGCCTCCCTCAGTCTCCTTCAAGATGGAGGACATCAAGATAAGAAATTTACAGGGACAGTGAGCTACATCCGGAAGTCTCCATTGCTGTAAACCTATATTGGATTCTAGCAGAGCCTCACATGACCGAAGCAGTTCCCAAGCAGAGACCATCACCTCATGGTAAGTGAATTGACCCTCAAGCCATTAAGGGCTCCTCCAGAGCTACAAAACTAGGTCTTGGGTAATGACTAACCAGACTTTAGCCCCTCCATAGCACCCTATAAAACTGATCTCTATTCTTTTGTGAGCTGACCAGTTTGATCCACCACTTCAGACCTATGCCCCGCTTTAGTTCCTCAAACTGAAGCCCTTTCCATATTTTCTCTTATTTTCCTTTCTTAGAATCCCAGGTTGACTTTTGTCTAAACTGCCCCCTTACCGGGGTTCATTTTCTCTCTTTCCAGGTAAAGCCATTCCCTACAAATTTATACTGAATGCCTCAGTTTCAGTTCCGTGCATTATCACTAATGCAAGGACCCACACAAGCCAGTGACACTTCTACCCCTAGCCCTAGTGCCAAGGGGGTTGCAGTAGAATTAAATTTTCAACATTTTCTGGGCATGGTGGTGGGAAAAAGCCTTGTGGGCATGGTGATGGATCAAAGCCTATGAATCTACATGTGCATATTTCCTGGCTTTTTGTGGGGAGGGATACTGTGGATCAAACTCAGGACTTTGCACTTGCCAGTCAGGCATGACACCACTGAGCTAATCCCCAGCCCTCCTGGCTTTTGTTCTAATCCCTCTATAAATTTGCCACGACCACTCCAGTAGAGTCTGTGTGACAATGCCGGTCACCTGGCAGAAACCAGACCAGAGGTATCGTCCCCACGGGGTTAAGCCTCCTGGAGGTCCTTGGCACACACCGCATGCAAAGTCAGCCGTGAAGAGAATAGCTGGCCTCTCTGCCTGCAGTTTGGGGACATTGGGTTCATCTATAATTCTGTTCTATTTTGTCTTTATTACTATTTGTTCATTATCTGTAGAATTGTATTCTGGGACCAGGAAAGGTTAGGAACAATTAGATGTTCCCAGAGATGTGGAGATATTGAGGCACAAGAGGACGGGCGGCCAAAGTGCTGACCCTGAGCCCCGGACTGTGAAGTCCTGAAGGTGAACCTGAAGGTGACATGCTAACACCAGTCCTTTGTCTTACAAACTTCCCCTTCTGACTGCGTATAGGTGTGGTCTTACCTTGACTTAATGGTCTTAGCTTTTGTGATGGTATATAGGTGTGGTCTTACCTTCACCTTGTGGTCTTAATTTTTACAGTACTATTGTCTATCTTACACCTGCCTGTGACTGGAATCACTCTTGTGGTGTGCCCTTGAAACTAGTATATAAACACCTGGAGTTAGAAATAAAATTGCAGCAGCATTGGCAAACTTCACCTCGGTGTTGAGTGCTTTTGTCTGACTGTCATCGCCGAACCTGCTCCCACCTTTCAGAGAACCTGTATCTCCTCGTGAAATCCCGTGTATGCTGCCCTACGGTCGGTAGCATAAATTGAAGCACTTCTGTGCATTTAATGGAGGTGGACTAGTTTCTCTCTCAATTTGGCCAATTATGAATCAACTCATTTTTCCATTTGTACAGGTTTTTCTTGTACTCTTAATGATGGATGGGCCCAGATTCAGGCAGGGCATCTGGTAATAGCTAGGCAATACCAAAATCCACAAGACAGTCCACTTGGGTACTTTTTCTTGGTAACTAGTTATCAGCATTCCCAATCTACGAAAAAGAATATTTGAGATTCAGAGAAGGATTATACAGCCAGAGACTGGCAGCTGCAAACCACAATCTGACTGGCTGTTCTTGTCCCTGTGCTGCTGCTCCTTAGCTTGTCTGTCATAATTGTTCAGTGACAGCTGGACACGCCAGTCTGTCTCAGTCAAAATCCATCTCTTAGGAGGTTGCAAACTAGGCTGGCCCCTGCAGTCATGGTTAATCACAGTGAGCTGCTGCAAGATTAACCAGAGGCAACCTCCACAATCACGCACATCTATTTCACCCTGTCTTGTCTTGTTTCACTTCCTGCATAAAGCTCATCTCTCTCCCTGCCACTCCCCATTCGCAGACTTAGGTACTGAGCTCTATGGTCTGCTCTCAGAGTTCCTTCTTCCACGGGGCTTGCTGTCTTCTCAGCAACCCCAGGGCGGTGTACACTGGACATGGGAGCTGTAGGCGATGGACAAGGCATGTCTGTACATAATAGGGTTTCTCAATATTGGCACTGCTGACATTGGGATAAGAGAATTCTTTGCAACTGACAGCTGTCCTGTACATTGTAGGATACTTAGCATTTCTGGGCTCTCATTTCTAGAGGTTGGTAGCACTCCTCTATTGTGACAACCAAAAATATCTCTAGACATGGTGGGGTCAGGGCAAAATCATTCCTTTTATCACCCCAGATCAAAAACACCAATCTGGCCCGGTGTGGTGGTGCATGCCTGTAACCCCTGGGAGGCTGAGGCAGGAGGATCGAAGCAAGTTCAAGACCAGCCCAGGACTAGATGGCGAGTTCGAGGCCAGCCTGAACCGCATATGGAGACCCTGTCTCAAAACAAAAACAAAACAAAACAAACAAAAACCCCACTAATCTAGAGGAACAAGCCTCAGGTTATTTCTAAGAGGCTAGCTCTGTATTTATGTGAGACAGAAGTACAGATCTAGGAAGATGTGAGGTCGTGAGAAGCTGTCTAAAGAATTGATGTTTGTAAGCCAAGTCCTAGTCCAGAATTCTAAGAATGACAGGTTAAGGGAAAACTACAGAGAAAGCTTAAAATAACATCTACAAAGCTCACAGCAGCAATTGTGATGAACAGGAACCTAGAGAAGGCCGAAGAATTATTTTTCACTGCATAGCCTTTTGTATCATTTCATGAAACACCTTTACAAAGAAGAGAAATAATCCTTAGTATTTGAAAGTATAGGAAAATTCTGGGGATATGTTTTCGGAAGTATTTAGAATGGTATGCACAAATTGACTTCAACTCTGAATAAATACGTGTATATGAAGAAAGACACTCTGTGAGATTTTGGGCAATCCAGTAAGATATCTTAGGGTGAGTCATTTGATAGAATAAAACTAAACCTGGTGTGGTGGTACACACCTGTAATCTCAGCCCTCAGGGGATTGAGGCAGAATTGCCTCAAATTTGAGGCCAGCCTGGGCTACATAGTTCAAGGGCAGCCTGTGCTACAAAGCAAGACTCTGCCTCAAAACACAACAAAACACAATAAAATGAAAAGTGTGGTATATGTACCTCAGGTAATCCAAAGGATGAATTTAGGTTTTACATAGATTATGGTCCTATTGATTTTAATATTGTTGCGTTTATTTTTGTGAAGACCTTTTTGGCATATACCACAAAGTTTTCACATATGAAAGCAATATAGTTTCCTTTTCAAATAAGTTTTTCTTAAAGTGAGTCAATTTAAAGGAAGATAAATCAATAGAGCCTAAGGCAAGGCCTGGGCCACACTGGGAGCTCCAGAGCTGTGTTCTGAGTTGGGATGTCTCCACTTGAGTGTCAGCCTGTCCCGCAATACCAACTTGTACCAGCAGCCAGAGACAGAGGGGGAGAGAGGAAGCCAGATAAGTCTAGTTCAGCATCAAACACATTTATTTCACTTTTATTGAGTATACAAGAACAGAGAGCACACGCATACAGCACAGAGCACTGAGGTCGGGGGGAGCGTGGGGACAAGAGAGGAGAAAGGGGTGTGAATAAAAAGGACCAGGACAGCAGTGCAGTTGGTTGGTAAGGTGCTTTTGAACAAAATTAGAGTGATGTCGCTCATGCAATTTCAGGCCAGTCTTGGAATGTGCTTGCAGGATTCAAAAACAGAAACAGGTCTTGGCACTTCCTGTACTCTCAGATGGAAAAGATCCAGAAAAAGCAAAATGAGAACAAATAAAGGTCTGTAAGATGACAGAGTGGAAAAAACCCCTGGAGAGCTTTTAGTTTACACCACTCATATCGCAAGTGGGGAAACTGAGGCTCCAAAGAGGAATGAGGCTGGCCCAGTGTCACATGGTGAGCTAGGGGCCGAGCCAGGATGGTCACTCAGAATCCTGACTGCTCTCTCAGACTCTTCCCACTCTACCTCCTGGCCTCTTGGATGGGGAGGTGGCACACAGAGGATGAGAAAGTGGCAAAAAGGAAAATAGGTTGAAGACAGATGAGACAAACAGTTCTATTCTCTGTGGAGAGGAGGATGGGGAGGAAACAGTGCCCTAGATTTCAGCCTCGAAGTCCCCTCCTCCCTGGTGGTGCTGCCTGCCTCTCCATGGCAGGAGGGTCAGAGCATCCATGGGACGGGGCCTCCCCAGACTCTGGTGGCCTACAAGCTAAGCTTGGTCACTTCAACCCTGCCCTGTCAGCAGGTGCAAACCCCAAAACAGTCTCCCTCTGAGGTGTGTCCACTACGCTCAGGACACCTGGTGCCTGCAAAGATAGGAAGACCTGAGCTGAATTCCCAGTAGTCCAGAGGAGGTGGAGCCACTCCAGCTCCTGGCCCAGAAAAAGTGGGAGGTCTCTGGTTGAAAAGGGCAGGAAGGAGGTTCTGTGGCTTCTCCACCAGGACTGCACAAAGAACCTGGTGCTGGGAAAGTATGCTGCTGCACTCACGGGCCTGCACTGAGGGGACGTGGCTGACTTTGTCATCTGACAGCCTCACTGTTTCCCATGTGCCCGCAGAGACAGAAGCTATTTTAGTTTCCTGCCCTGCTTTAGACCAGCACCAGCTCAGTAGCTAAATGTCACAGGGTGACTGATAAACAAGCCAAGGGGTGCATCTGGCCTGGGCCCTTTGGGGGACTTCCCTGGGCAATAGCCAACAAGTTGGAGGGAAAGGGAAATGCTGTCAGGTGTGCCAGCCACGGTTGGGACTATAAGGCTGGCCACGTGGCTTCCTGGGTCCCTCCTCCCCCTTCACACTTTCTTCTTCAGCCTGAGAACAGTGCCTGGCATGAGTGCTTACTCAATAAATATTTCTTGAATAAATTTATCAACTGGGAAGTGAAAGCAGGCTGAAAAACTAAAGCACTATGGGACATTTTCCCTCAGTAAGGGACACTCCTGAGCTCAAGGAAGTGGCTTGTGGCAAGTCTGAGGGAGCCCACATGTGCCAGAGGGCAATACCGAGCATGTGACAAGTTTTCTCCAAGGGCTCCTGTGGTCTTGGAGCAATTTTGGGGACTCCGAGAACACAGGCTGCAAGCTCAGAGGCTGACTGAAGGGGAGGTCTCCCAAGCCAGGGTCTGTTACAAAGACAGGGTCTTTGGGCAACACTGTCTTCCCCCTCTATTGTCCTGGGGTAGGTACGGGGTTTGGAAATGCAATTTTGATCTGTGAGGGGCTGCCCTGGGTTCATGGCCTTTTTGGCGGAGAAAGAAGGGACTGATTCAGAATATGGAAGAGGAGGAAGAGAGGATTGAGCTGGGCATTTTCAAAGAGCCAGGTTAAAGCCACTATCTTCTACCTTGGCCAGGGCACCACCTCCCTTTAGGGATGGAGCTCTGTATGGTCAGGGAAGGGCAAGACATGGCAAAAAGATAAAATAAGAAAACACAACAAAGAAAGAGAAAATTGAAAACCAAGGTAAGCCCCTTAGGGAGGTAGGAGGACTGAGCAAAGGGACCTCTCCTGTGGGGTCTCAGCAGCAGAGTCCTGACTCCAGACTCCATGTCTTGGGCACAGACCAGGCCCGGCTGCTACTGCTGGGGAGAAGGCATTTTGGGTCAGCATGTTCAGGACCGTATCTGTGTTTCTCCCTCTTGCCGAACCCCTGCCTCCGCTGGAGGGGCCCCACTCTCCCCGCCAACCACCCAATTACAAACACCACACACAGTATTACTACACTGAACCTGTCAGCCCCTACTGGGAGCCAGCCACACCCAGAGTTCAGGTCTCCTCAGCTGGGCCAGTTCAGCAAGATCTAGGAACCTTGGGATACATCAATCACAGTCTGATAATTATAATTTTTAAATGTCAGCTTCATACTTACCAGCACTGTTTATTTTAATATTTGTTTCCTGTTATATGTAATATACGTAACTTAAAAGCACATCCATACAAATCCCCTATGAGCTGCACCTTCGTCATGAGAAACCAGAAACATACAATGTCTACTTCCCTTCCTGTGGCTTTATTTTCTATTCCTGCTTTCTTTTCTTTTTCTCAGTTCAAAGAGTCATCTGCAGTGGCCCTCAGCAGGACCAGAACACAGAGGGGAAGGTGTGTGCACAGGGAAGGGAGCTGGGACAGAAAATGACAAGACACGCGAGAGTTGAGGGCGAGGGAGGGTAGAAGAAAAGAAGGTGGATTTTGCAGCCCAGTGTCAAGACCCAGAAAATAATAATCCAGTGTTCCTCCTCCTCCAAGTGGGAGATTTTTTTTCTTTCTTTCTCAGAAAATGGTTGACTGTGCATGTCTTGCTGCTGCAACTTCTCTTGCTTGGCTGCACCACCCTTTTCCTTTGCATTCAAGGGGCAACAGAAGATCAATGGAAAGCTCAGCCACTAACTGGCCCGGGTGCAACCAGGGCTGAGTGGTGCTTCTACAATCATCGTGGTCTGGCTTGCTTTTATGGTTTGCAGGGCAAAGGGAGGAACAAGGAATCGTGGTCGTTATCATTTTTTTTCTCCCCCGAAAAGTCTCACCAATTCTTCGATTTTTCTGCAAAGGAAATGTGGGCTATTGCAGAGGTGGGTTGTTGCTGTTGGCCAACTGCTCCGCCAGCCCCAGCAGCAGTGCAGAACGCGGTGTTTCCTGTATATATATCTATATCTATATATATCTATGTATATATGCTTTTCCCTTCCCAGTCTCTTGTGAATGACAGTACGATGCAGCTGGGACATCAGTGTTGGCATTGGAGAATCCAGAATGAAGGCCCCTTCTTAATGGTTCTCTGGCTTGGGTTGGACCAGACATGCCAGCATCTCTTCACGGAGGTCAGGATTCCTGGAGGCCAGAGGCAGTGGGGAAGGGGGTGTACAGGCAGGGGGAGAAAAAGAGCAATTAGTAACTTTTGTCACCCACATTTCAGTATACAGCAAGAAACTCTTTTACCTACCTTTTATTATATGAACTTTATTGTGACTCAGAGAGTCAGTGACTTGTCCACAGCCACACAGCTTGGTGTGTGGCAGCTGAGAACTGACCCATGTCCCCCTACTGCAAAGCCCTAGTGTGTTTGCTTGTTTCCAGGGAAGTGGTGTCTTTTACCTCGGCCTGAAATTGTGTTAAAATGGCCTTTACTGATGAGAACTGAAGGTCACAATCATTTCCCTTTTTCTCCCTGTCTTTTTCTCAGTTCTATAAAATGTGTAGTCATTCTTGCAGGCGTTTCTGTCTTCACTTCTTTCTCCTTTCTGTTCCCCCAGGGTCTACTGTAGTTTGGAGATTAAACCCTAGAGAGCAGTGTTTAAAGTAAGGAAGCAGAGCCTGGATTTTCAAGTTTAACTTCCAAACTCAGCGTTTAATGGTATGGACTCTGCAATCAGATTCTCTGAGTTCAAATCTCACTCCCCGGCCTGCTAGCTCTGTAACTGTAGATGAGCTTCTTAACCTGTCTAAGCTCCAACTGCTTCCTCTGCCAAATGGGTTCTGCCTTACACAGTTAAGTGAGGAATCACAGCAAGGGCCTAGTGCCCGGTAAGTGCTGAATGAACGCCTCCCCTCACCCTGCCCCTCCCCCCCGTACCAAGAATTGAACTCAGGATCTTGCACTTGCCAGGCAGGCATGGTGCCACTGAGCTAAATCTCCAGCCCCCGAATGTTATTACTACTATTGCTGCTGTTACTTTAACTGTAGCCCTTGTCCTGATTCCCCGAAGGGCAAGTGCTACCTTTTCCTATCAATGTCATTTCGGCACCAGCACTGTGCCTGGAACATGACAACTACTCAAAAACGTTTAGCACATGGAATATCATTTTTGCCTCTTGCCACTCACATATGGTCAAGTTACTAATGAGGGTGTTGAAAAAGGGACCCTTCTCGGCTTATCTGACAGATGCAAAAGCTGAATCCCAGAGGGTTCAATGATTTAGCAAGGTGGCAGAACCAACACTACAATCCAAAGTTCCTGTTTGCAACAGGTCAGTCTCCCCCCAGGAAGTTCCAAGTTGGAAATTAAGAAAGCTCTAGAACGCTGAACGAGTACCCTCTTGCTGTCAGTGTTTGGGTGACAAGACCTCTCTGTAGGAGGCAGCCTGGAGGTGAAGATGGAACAAAAACTACATGTGTGGCCTGAGAGGTTGCAGGAGAGGAGAAAAAGGCTCTGTGTGAGATGGGCATGTTTTCCACACTCATGGCAAGAACTTAAAGGGGAAAGATGTTTAAGAAGGCCAAGAACCAACTGGAGCAGGGACAGATATTTCTGGAGGACTTAGGGATAGAAGAGAACAGAAAGAGCAGCAAGATGGATACTTTTGTAGAAAGGACCTTGGACACCAGGCTAGTGGTGAAGTCTACAGTCGGACTTACTCAGGGCTCCCACTGTCCTTAAATACAGCAAAACCTCAGAGGGACAAAGAAGCAGCTGTACCCTGCTAAGCCTCTTCTCCGTGCAGGACACCATGCCTTTATATCCCAGATGTTATTCAATTATTATGGAACTCCAATTTATAGGAAAACACCATTTTACTAATGGGGAAACTGAGGCTGAGGGAAGTTCCTTCGGCCACACACTTATGCAGGTATTCTTGGCTCCAAAGCCTGGGTGTACTTTTTTCTACTCAACTCTGCTACATCTTTTTTGTTTGTTTGTTTTGGTTTTTTTTGTTTTGAGAGAGGGTTAGCCTGGGTGTACTTTTTTCTACTCAACTCTGCTACATCTTTTTTGTTTGTTTGTTTTGGTTTTTTTTGTTTTTTGAGACAGGGTCTCATTATGTAGTTGAGACTGACCTGGAACTCACTATGTAGCCCAGGCTGGTCTCGAACTCACAGCGATCCTCCTGCCTCAGCCTCCCCAGTGCTAGGATTACAGGCATGCCACCACACCAGGCTTTCCTCTACATCATAACTGGGTATTTTTTCTCATTACATTGCCAGGACACACATTAAGTTTGTTCATTGATATTGGTGGCTGCCTGTAAATCTGTGTAATTAGACTTCTGGGTAGGTGAGATATCTCCACAAGACCATAGACACTTCAGAGGCACCAGAGGGATCTAAACAATACTGTAGTATAATTTATTTTTCTCAGTTTATAACAGCAGAGTCCCTCCATGCAGTATTTGTTGGCCTACTTTGAGTTCATGGTAATGATATTCACACTGAACTATTACCGAGCACATTCTATGTGCCAGGTATATATATGCATGATCTGCCAGCCCTATGGGGTAGTCAGTATGGTAAGGCAGTTAAGTCATTAGGTGCCTCTGGAATTAACAAGTTAGGTTTGACCTCTAATCAATCCATCATGATCATAGCTTTATGATTATGAAAAAGCCACTTACTGTCTCTGAGCCTTGTTTCTTTATTTGCAAAACAAATGAGCAGATAACCGTACTTATGTCAAGTGCATTGCCTGGTGTCTGGCACAGAATGAGCACCCCAAAAACAGTGGCAGTGGTTGTTACTCTGGCCATCACTGCCATTTGGAGAATTAAGAAACACTTCCTGACCATGTTAAATAACTTGCTCAAGATCATACAGCTAAGAAAGAGCAGGGGTTGAAACTGGAATTCCGTGTGCAGCACCATGGAGCTCTTCTGTGGGATGCCGACTTGCACGTATCTGCAAAGCCAGTGTTTTTTAAGCATCTTAAGAAGGAGTTTTCTAATTCAAAGATGATTTCTCCCTAGAACTAGTCAGAGGTGGCTCCTACATGCCAGTAACTCATGGTAAAGCACGTGGGTGGAAAAGGCAAGGGAGAGACTGCTGCTTCTCCAGGGTGATCCAGAAGGGAGAGGGGTATGTGGTAGGGTGTAGGGGCAATGGCGTCAAAGAAAGAACTGAGGAGGAGGGAATGAGACAGCAGAGGGGCTAAGAGGAGGACTTGAAAACCTGCAAGGCCGTGGGGGCAGGCTGGGTGGGAAGGCTGGGCCGAAAGCTTCCAAGCCCAGGGAAACAGGAAGGTAGGACCTGGCTGTGAATGTCCAGGGAAGGCTGAGGAAGGCCGAGAAAGAAAAGAAGAGACGAGAAACACACGACAGACACCCCCTGGAAAGTGAGGCAGCTGAGTTCCCACGAGGGGGTAACTGGTGCACGCACACCCGTGGGATGGCGGTAGAGCCACGTCCCTGCACTCCCAGTACAGAGCGCTTAGAATTAGTGACTCCTGTATCTGGTCACACAGGGACTCCCTGAGGACCAAAGGATAAACAAATGGTTCCGAGCAATGATTCCAGCCCAGCTTTTCCAAATCAGACTATGGTGAAAGTTCTTTAGTATTTTTTTCTAGTATTTTATTGAATACAGGAATCCAAGGCTTTATTCCACTTTTAGTTACCCCAAGGCATCTATAGGTCCAAGAGATGATTCTGTGCATTTTAGCAAAAGCAGCATTTATGTACCTGTATGAGCTTCCCTAGGTGGTGCAGCAAGCTCTACCTCAGCTTGGCCCGTGATCACCTTCTACCATGCTGAGATTTGGTGGATGTGAGAAAGCAAGAACAAGTAGATTACTGAGGAGACAGGAGTGACAATAACTTGCATCAAAGTATGAGTAGGGCTGACAGAAAAGCCTTAGCCTTGACCAACTTAGCTTCTAGATCATTGCTGACCAATAGGAACAGTGTGTGTGTGTGTGTGTGTGTGTGTGTGTGTGTGTGTGTGTGTGAGAAAGCTTAGCCCACTATATCTATTATCATCTCAACATGTCATCAGTATTAAAAATTATTGAGATAGTCTACATCCTTTTTTGTTATGTATAGACTGGGGACATGGAGCTAAATCCCCACTGATTTTCATTTATTTTGAGATGAGGTACTGCTAAGTTGCCCAAGCTGGCTTCTAGCTTGTGATCGTCCTGCCTCAGCCTCCCAAACAGCTGGGGGTACAGAGGTGCACAAGCACACCCACCTATTTATATTCTTTTATGTTCACATTCAATCTTCAAAAATCTTGCATGTATTTCACCCTTAAAGTACATCTCATTATGGACTAGCCAATTTCAAATATGGCTTATTCCAGCTATCACATTGGATAGCACAAAAAGAATATTTCCTGCAGTGCAGAAAGTCCTACAGGACAGGACTGGTCTATACCATGGGTCATCAGTCTTTCAAAGCAACAGGAAAATATTTCAGCACTTTTTCTTCTAACATTAAGGAGACAGCAATCAAAGGAAGAGAAAGAAACATTTGCATGTCTTTCTAGAAAAGATCAATTTAATTTATTGAAGGCAAAGTCCCAATGGAGACCAGTTTTGTTGTTTTGGCAGTACTGGGAATCAAACCCAGGGCCTCTGCACTGAGCTGCATCCTCAGCTCTTTTTTATTTTTAATTTTGAGACAGGATCTCACTAAGTGACTACTAAACTCCCCGGGATGGGCTTGAACTTGTGATCCACCTGCCTTAGCCTCCCAGAGTACTAGAGATCAGATATTATTTCTGGGGTCTTTGAGGAAGGAACTTGTTTTCATTGTAGAATAATATGTGTAAAGTGCACAAATCTGTGTCAATAAGAACTTGCCTTTTTTGTTTTTGTTTGGCCAATGAGGTCATGTGTGTGCCTCCACCTGTCCTCCTCGACCCCAATTATCAAGTTTCTGCCCCCTTTTGCTTCAGCTTCTGGATTCACTCTTCTGGGTCTGAGGCCTGAAACCTCAAAGAAAACAGGAAAGTAGTCTTCCTTCCCCTCTTCCCTCTGACTTGCATGCGGGAGCTGCCTCACCTTTGAGCTAGCTGCACACCAGGCAGGTGACAGAGTTGAAGCTGTACCATGTATAAGCCACTTGGATTATCAGGTAGAAGTGATCCTTTGAGGATCTTGCTGCTGCTTCTTCCTTCCTGCTGAGCTTTGGAGCCTTACCTGTGGCTTCTTGTCTCTCTCCTCCGGGGATGGATCTGTTTCTCTGTATACCACAGCTTTGGTTACCAGCATGTCAGGGTGCTGCAGTTTAGCTTCCTTGATGGCCAAAGCCAGGGCCTGGTGGATAGAACAAAGCAAAATGAGTCACCATGGGACAGAGAATATGAGAGAAACTGGAGGACACAAACCCTTTGGTGCACATCTTGGGAAACAGGCCCAGGACAGCAAAAATCATCTGGTTAGAGGGAAAGACTAGGACTCAGATCTGGCCTCTTCTGGCTCCCAGTCAATGCTGTTTGCTTGGGGGATCCTAATCTGAACAGTCAGGAAGAAGCAAACATCTCTGCCCAGGGGTTCATGGATCATCCCCATACCTGGTCTTGATCGACATCTTCATCCCCAGTAATGATGATTCGCTTCTCGATCCTCGTCTCAGAAAACCCTCCCTTCACAGTCTGCAGAAAGAGTAAGAAGGAAAGGGAGGGACAGGGTGGTTACTTTTGGTCTGCTGGGGCAGCACGTTTGACAGGGGACCTACCCAAAGCATCTCGTGCGGAGAAAGCGGAGAAGCAGCAGTTCCCTTCCCTCCTGGCTTCCTAAGCCTTTTCTAGGTTTGGAACTTCAGACAGTAGATCTGGCCTGGCTGCCACTGTTCCCCCAACTACCCAACTGTCCCGTATCCGTGTTCCAAGTCCAGCTCAGATGTTCACTCCCTAATCTCGGCTAGCAGTGCCTCAAGGCCATCCGGCCTTGCTGCTCCCTGAGCACAGAATCTGTATCCTTCACAGTCCCAGACCGCTGCCTGGTGCTGAACTTGTGTGTGTGTACTCGGCCTTGCTCACCTCACCACGCTGTTTGTTCCTGAGGGCAGGACCTATATTTCCTGATGTCTGCATCCCCTTCTCCCTACCAGCTTGCCCAATCTGACCAGGGAAGTACTGAATGCAGATCTGTCGAATGAACACATGAATGAAATGTGAATGGTGACAAGGTTCTATCTCAAATGACTTAGAACAATACTACAAGAGAAGATTGTATTGATGATACTTATTACCTCCACTGTTTTCTGAAGGGCTGGGATTTGGGAGAAAGTTCAGAAGTAAAAGATGGGGCAGGATCTCACTGTTTGACATATTTAAGGAGAGTGTGGCTGAGGGAAGTTGTAGCTGGAGTCAGGAAAGGGTGGACAAAAAAAAGAGGGGCACCCTGGTGGTGGCGCCAAGAGGGACTCTGGGAAGGAGAGCATTCTGAGCTGTACGTTGTAAGCTATGTGACCTAAGACCTTCCCATAAAGCCTGCAACAGAGTCAGCATTGCTCACTAATGCTTTTGGTGTGAAGGTTCTTTCTGATTAGCTGAGAAAGTGCCGAGTCCTGCACAGGAGTAGTCAGGGGCTGGGACAGAGTCTCTGTGCACAAAGACCCAATGCCACGAACCAGACTTTCCGTGCAATGGCTCAGCAGGACCTCCACTGTATACAGCTGGGCTCGGCTTGGCTCCTCCAAGGCCTTCAGCCCTGGATGGGCCCTCTCCTACCTTCCTCTTGACCACTGAGGTATGGACACACAGCCAGTCTCTCCCAACACTTTGTCCCCACTGGCTGTATCATAGCTGATAGCCTCAGGACTGCCTCCTTCCTCTTGCTTTTCCTCCGTCTCCTACTCCAACTCCCACCTGACCTAGACCCCTGTGAGACAGGGTCTCACTATATCTTTCAGGCTGGCTTTAAACTTACTACGTAGCCCAGGCTGGCCTCCCGACTGCTGGGATTACAGGTGTGCACCACCACGCCTGGCCTCGGCCTGACTTCTTCTCAGGCTCTATCGCCCTCCTTTCTCCCAGATGTCTGAATCTCCTGGTGGACCAAACATCCTCTCCATAAGCCTATTTGTACTTGGTCACTGTGCAGCTAAAAACCTGCCTGGCTCTGCAATTTCCCTTAGCCTCAGCTCTTCCGTGGTCAAATCTGTCCTGGTACCTCTTTTCTCTGCCTCCATATTCTGCTTCTTCTGTCCCTAGTTCAATCCAACTTCCCAGTTTCATGCTCTACACCACTGCTTCCCTGTTCCCCACGAACACGCCTGACTGATGCAGCCTCCAGCAGCCTTGCAGAGCACAGAGGCTGGCATAAGGTTGCTGCTCGCTAGCATTTGTTCAGTGAACAAAGAAGGAAATACGCACAGTTTCTGCTCCATCTTCTGCTTTGCCTGCCACTGTCTTCCCCCTCAGATGTCCTACCTGGCTTCCAGGGCCCTGATGAAATTCTACTTTTTCCAGGAGATACTTTATGACTCTTTGGGAACTTCCAGCACAACATACCCTCTAAATTTCTCCAGCACTTAATGTCTGTAAGGTGCACGTGCCATGGTTTGTGATTACTTCAAAAAAGAGGGTCTCATCCCCCGTCCTGGCTGTCAGTGTTGTTAGTTCAGGGCTCAGGCTTAGGACGAGAGCAGCACGGGACAAAGCACACAGCACTCTAGAAACTGGCGATGCCACAGGTCTCCTTTGTTCACCTGCCAGACTGAGAAGCCAAAGCCAAGCCATGGTAATGACCTTCCCACTTGCAGCCCACTGGGGCCCGGGGTGCCTGCTACTACTCACTTTGGTAACATGGGTGGTGGTAGAGGTTGAGAGGGTTTCCGCAGTGGCGCCGTAGGTGCTGGTGAGGACATCTTTCCCGATGATCTGCAGAATATAACCACCCCCACCCCGGGCATCAGGTCAGGATACTGGGCTCTATAGCCGTGGGCAGGGCAGGGAAACCCAGGGGCAAGCAGGGGCCCATGGAAATGAAATTTGGTAGCCAAGATGCTTTGAACCATTGAGAATTCAAGAATACCAATCTTCAGGATCCCAGACCCATACAATTTTCAATGTAGGAATCTGAGATTCCTACAGCCTGAGATTCCTGAGGCTCAGGAGCCTAATAACATTCTAGAATCCTGGAATCCTAAAGGAATGACTAGAGAGATCCAAGGTAGAGATGTAGGCCTCCCAATCTCTCATCCTGTCACATCCAGGAGCATGTTCTCTCCGGAGCTAGACGATGCGAACAACAGTCTTCGAGAATCAGTGAACTGGAAAAGACCTCACAGACAGACTCAGAGTTTCGGGCAAGGCAGCCACAACAGTGCCAGGCTCAGAATCCAAGTCTTGGACTCCCAGTCCATCGCTCTTCCCCAATGGCAACTAGGGTGGATACCAAAGAGCTATCACAGGCACCCCAGAGTGACGGCCACCTACCATCATACTACCTATGTCCTGCTTACACATGACAGGGAAAACTGAGGAGACACTGGGCCAGGAAGCCTGTGGACAGCTGAAAACGTGCCTGTTTCTTCGTGCTGCACTTAAAAGGGCGCTTTCTGAGCCCAACCTATACTTGCTGTGGGCCACATGTGGGCCCATGCCCATGTTCTCAGCTCCAAGTCCCCTAGCCTGAGCTGACCCTGTCCACTTACCGGAGAAAGAGAACGGATTTCCGTGGCCACCGTCTGTGGGCCTGGGCTCATGGCAGCTGCCCCCTTCCCGGACTTGAGACTGTTCTCCTGGGGAAACAATAGTGCTCAGAGGGCCAGGTCTGACGTGCGCAGGCCCCCAGGATGGCTGGAGCACATGACCACGTGGCTCTCACAGCCACAAGGTTGGGTGGTAACACAGAAGCAGGGAACTGAAGGCATCATCCAGTTCAGCCTCCCGTTCACTCCCTGCCCGCTCCTTCTTAGACGCAGCTGTGCACTCACTCACACGCTCACTCGTTCGGCACAGTTACTCACTGAACAAACATATACCGAGTGCCTGGCATCGGGGGCACTGTGGTGAACAAGACATGGTTTTGCTCTCCAGAAGCACTAATGAGGGAGTTGGAACATCTGGGTTCTGGTCCTGGCCCTGCCACGTTCTAGCCACGTGGCCTGGGGCACAGCCACTTCTTCCCCACATTCCCATGGATTCATCTGTAGCCAGGGATCCCTGCTCTCTCCTATAGACACCTCATGAAGATAACAGAGGGGAAAGGGCTTCACAAACCAAAATCTGTAGGGTAGGTATAGGGGCAACAGGCTGACCATGAACAATATTATAACTAGCGTTTTCTGAGTATTTGCTGTGTGCTAGACATTATTTTAAGGACAATATGTCCATGATTTTATTTGATCCTGTGACAATTATAGGAAATTGCTTCTAATATCCTGTTTTATAGATGAGGAACAGGAGTGCTGAAGCATGTTAAATGGTCTGTTCAAGTCCCCCAGCAAGTCAGTAGTAGAGCCGGAAATTAACATCACACCGGGCAGACCCCAAGTCCAACAGGCACTTGTGTTCTGTACCACTGCTCTACCCCTGAGATTCTCATTCTTGAGCCAGCCCTTCTGGTCCCATCTGGGTCCCTGAATTAGTTCCCCATGTCTACCCAGGGCACAGCTCTCCACTGCCCACTACTTCTGCACCACCTTTGCGCTCAGCTTTGTCAGTTCAGGGCTCCAGCACTGCCCACTCTGCAAATCCTTAGCCAATTGACTCCAGACCTCATCCGTGCATGGCACCCGAGCCGGCCCTCCATCTGCCTGCCAAGGAACAGGGAAGGACAGAAAGCCCTTGCCTCTTTCCCGCTTTCCCTCACATGGTTCCTGCTGAGGCTGTCGGTGACCTGGTCACTTGGCAGAGGCACCTGGAATTCCAGAATGTGAAGGCAACTTCAGGCTCAGTGTTTCTTTTTCTAGAACAGCCACCCGCCCCTTGGAATCCTACTGTTACTTGGGCCATTCTCCCATAAAACCTCTTACTCCCTCACTGCTCCCTTTCCCCAGGGCCAAGTTTCACCTCCACCTTCACACTGAAAGGAGAGGCCACCAAGTGGGACACAAGTTGTTTAAAGCAAAGGTACTACTTCTCCTCCCCACCCCTCAGGTATCCTCAGCCAGTCCCTTCTTTCTCTGGACAACACAATCCCTCACGTGCCACACTCAGACACTCAAGGGCTTCTGCTGCGTCACGGAGAGGCCCAGGTGTCCTACCCCTTTACCTGTAGCCAGATCTTCTCAAATCCTAGACCTTTAGGACCAACTGTCTCCAGGACCTATTCCTAGAAATATCCCGTATGTATCTCACAGTCACCAAATCTCAAATAGAACCAGCTGCCTCCTCCACTGATACGTGAAGTGCTCTCTGTTTATACCAGGTGTCAGGTGTCACTTGAGGCGGATCCTATCGCTGGGCCTCTCCAAATTTCTGAGTCCAGAGGTCTGAAGCAGAGCACAGTGCCAGGGACCATGCTGTAAGAACCCCTGGCCAGAAAACAGCACCCCCATTCCGTGTTTCCTCCTGTCACCTGAGTCTTCTACCAACAACCTAATCCTTCCAGACCTCCTGAACCCCAGGCCTGCCCTGGCTGGACGACAGCCCCTACCCTACCTCCCCACCTTCTCTTTATGTTTGTCTGGCATGGGCCCCAGAGCTCAGGAAGCTTTGTCTTCTCAGTGCTGGGATCACAGTGGCTGGCAAAGCACTTCACACGTTCAGGGTGTTCAATAAACATTTAGCAAAGGGAGGGAAGAAGCAGGAAGGAGGGAAGGAAGGAGGAGGGAAGAGATGTTTGCTTCGGTCCATGCTTCACACAACTTGTTTTTCTCTCTAAGACACAGAAGCATACACCATCACGCCCCTACTTTAAAAATGTGATTCCCCCTTGTATCCAGAATGAAGCTTGAACTTCATTCATGACACCGGAGGCCTCTGAAGCTCTGGGCCCGCCCTTCTTTCCTGCTTCTTGTCCCCATGCTCCTCCTGCACACACTTGACACCTGGCTTTGCTGACCGCCTGTCTCTCCCCAAACACCGTGCTCCTTCCTGCTTCTGCCCTTATACCTGTGCTTCCCACTGCCGAGGATGCCTTCTCCAGCGGACACCCGTTAGTCCGTGTTTCAGGCACAGCTCAACCGTTCCCACCTGGGTGACAACTTCCCCAGCGCCTCCTGGCCGAGGCAGCACCTGTAACTGTCCTCCTAAGGGTCCTCAGGCTAGCTTTATGACACTGTTACATGAGGGCAGGAAAGGAACAGTGGCAGTTCACATCGATAGAGCACTTCCCATGTGCTAGGCATTGCTCTCGGAGCTTTGCACAGATACTTTAAGTTCGATCCCTTTGAAGTATGTGTATTACTGCCTCTGCTCTGTTTTATGGAAGCAGAAACTGAGGCTTGGAGAGGTTCAGGTGACTCGCCCAAGGTCACCCAGCCAAGAAGTGGGAGAGCTGGACCTTGTTCACCACTGTGCACCCAGGACCTACATACAAGTGGCACAATACACGACTCAGTACGGGTGCTCATGACAATGATAAGAAATAAATCCTGGCAGGCAGTGTTTTTTTTTTTTCCAACTCTGTATCCCCATACCAGGCAGACAGTAGAGACTCGTCAGTGTTACTGGAACAGATGGATGGATGGATGGATGGATGAGTGGACGGATGGGTGAATGGATGGGTGATATTACTGCCTGCTCACCACATGGACAAATTTAAATTTAGTCCTACAAGGATGCCAATGCCCCATGGTGAAGGGCTGGGGGAGAGGAAGAACTATGTGACCAGGGAGACATGTGCAAGCTGGTAACTTGTTTCAGCTTATTAAAACATTTGTTTATTCAAAACCCACCTCCTAAGGAGTCTAAATTAGTGGAATTCTCTTCTCATGTTTGTCGAGGATTGGCAAGAGAAATCAATTAAAAAGAACTCTCAATAGCCTGAGATAAGTCTGGATCAGGCATTGATTGCTATCTTTAGAACAGCTGATATTAAAAGTGGGGCTTCCGGTATCAGAACACCTGGAGTTAACCTGGCACTACCACTTACTGGTTGTGTGACCTTGTTTTTGTTTGTTGTTTGTTTGTTTGGTACCAGAGATTGAACTCGGGACCTTGTGCTTGCAGGGCAGGCAGCTGAACCACGGAGCTAAATCCCCAGCCCTGGTCGTGTGACTTTGAGTAAGTCACTTTTCCTCTCTGTGCTTTAGTTTCCTTAAAAGTAAAGGATGTAGAAGAAAAGACCATCCACCTCAGCTTCATAATCCATTCATTGTTCTTAGCATACTGCCTGGCCCCATAACCTGTGTGCCAAATGCTCTCTGTTGTATTTTATTATCAAAGTCCCTGTGAACTAGGCCGAATGATGATTATTCCCATTTTACAGACAAGGACACCTGAGGCAGAGGATCTTCCTTCACGTCGGACAGCAAATAGCTGAATCACAAGGTTCCTTGGGGAGTAAGACATTCTGTGTCCAACTCTGGTTCACTACCGCCATCTACTGACCGTGGTGAGGAAGTGGCCTGAGACGGGAGAAATCACAGCCACCAAGAGGGTGGGTCCCCAGGGAGGATTTGCAGGCTCATCTTCCGCGTGGAGGTGAGATTCGCCAGTGGAATCTCATGATGGCCACTAAGAATCAAATAATACTATCCTCCCTCCGTTTCTGCATGGCTGAGATGGTCCAGATACAAAAGATGCAGGGTTTTTACCTCCTGTTATTCAGTTGCAAAAACTGGTTTGATGCCTTGTCTGGGGGTAAATGAGGTATCAGATGACAGCACACCTTTGACTGTGTGTCTCATGTCTGATGTTGTGAAGGCAGCAGAGGGCTTGCTGAAGCAGCCAGACAACATTCCTTTGTTATGTGGCTGTTTTAGGGGGCAGTGGGGCTGGTCCGAGGAGGAAGCCTCCTGCGCTCCACTTACCATGGTGGTCGAGATGGTCTCTGTGGTGATGGAGGGGGTAGTTGTCATGAACTCCTTCCCCAGGGGGGCACTCCCGTCAACCTGCTGGTCAGATGAGGAGCAGTTAGGGACCTCCCGTGGCATCTGCCACCCAAGCTCATGGCATTTGCAGTTAGAGCAACAGGCTGTGCAAGTGAGCATGTTCAGGGTGGTCCACACAGAACTACAGAGGTGTCTCCCAGGCTCACCCTTCATTTTATTTCAACTGTTTTATATGACAAATTCTATCCAAATCTCCGTGCACACAACCTTTGATCTAGCAATCCATAGGAATTTAACCTTTGGATATGAGCTTTGAAAAGTTCACCAAGAAATATGAACAAGAAAGTTCACTGCAGCGCTGATTTTTTTTTTCAGCACTGATAACCTGCAAATGACAAAAACCACCACATAGTCCATAGCGAAGTAAAGTAGGACTTGCTTTCTAAGTGAGAATAAGAAAAGTAAGGTGGGAGCTGGGCATGCCGATGCGTGCACGAATGCAGAGGCTGAGGTAGGAAGATCACAAATTTGAGCTTAGCCTATGTGATTTAGCCACTTAGCAAGACTCTGTCTTCAAATAATAAAAAAAGATGAGGGGA
Source organism: Fukomys damarensis (assembly GCF_012274545.1). Taxonomy (NCBI): domain Eukaryota; kingdom Metazoa; phylum Chordata; class Mammalia; order Rodentia; family Bathyergidae; genus Fukomys; species Fukomys damarensis. The sequence continues at coordinate 22,788,237 of NW_022900934.1, forward strand.
GGCTGTGGATGTAGCTGGGTTTAACCTCCAGTACTGAAACAGAAAGAAAGAGAGTAAAATGGGCACAATGCCAATTGGGAGTGATTTCCAACATATTTACTAAGAAAACAAAGGAAAGGTGTAAAACAGAATGATCATTGGTGTAAAATTTTTAAGTATATAAAGCTGTAGGTATCTACACTGGAAGGTGCACACATTTTTTTCTGGGAGGCAGTATAAGAAACATTTCATTTAGTTCTATTTGATTTTTATAACTGTGGACTTTATTGTTTTGTGAGATTTCAGGTCATTTTTAGTTTATCATTTTCTGTATGAAAACAAAACAAAAGATACTAAGACAAAGCAGGGCAGAAAGGAAATGCAGCCTGCTCATGGTAACACAGCTCATGAGAACTCAGAAAATTCTAGAAATGACAGTTGTCCATGTTATTGATTTAAATCTTATTCCCCTCCCCCTCC
>NW_022900934.1:22788764-22840425 GCF_012274545.1 Fukomys damarensis
CCTCCCTCCCCCTTTCCCTCCCTCACTGAGAATCCAACTCGGATCTTGTACCTGCTAGGCCAGTGCTCTACCACTGGAGTTATAGTCCAAGCTCTTGTTCTTAAGATAAAGACTAGTTGCCAGGACAAGAAAAAACCCCGTGCTGCAGTTCTTCCAGCCAGGAAGAACCACGAAGGCATCTCTCAGACTCATAATCTCAATTTTCAAAGTTTAAAACCAACAGAAACGGGAAACAGTGGGAAACGCACGGTAAGGAGTGCATCCGTGTCTGTGGACGTCAGCTTTCCCCAGGGTGCTAGGCATGCTTCATCTTGCTACACAAACAACTCCCCCCGCTAACTCCCACAAGTTTGTTCATTGTTCCAATCTAATATAGAATGTCCACACATTAAAAAAAAATGAACCAAGGTGAGCTGTTCAGACTAAATCAAGTTTGGGATTTCTCCCTCTTCTCTCCCTAAGCAACACTGGGAAAAAAATCTCTTCAGCTCTTTCAAGTAATGTGAAAACCAGGGTCTTCATCCACTATTCTTGGCAACACTCCCAGGGAAGAGGAGCCAGGATTATTCCCATTTTATGGATGGGGAAGTTGAGATTTTAAGAAGGGTGGTCTGGAAGCCAGGTACTGCGGCACGTGCCTGTAATCCCAGCTACCTGGGAGACAGAGATGGAAGGATCACGAGTTTAAGGTCAGCCTGGGGAACATGGCAAGACCCCTTTCTCCCCCTCCCCCACAAAAAGAAGTAGTAGTGTGGTCTGTCCCACCCTCCCACCTCTGGAGCTCAGGAAGGACACTGAAACTCAGAGAAACACTGGGATCAAATTGGGTCATCCAGGGAAGCTGAAGTGGGAGAGGATGGCTGAGAAGCTTGACCATGGCAGTGAGGACCACACCCCCGAATACTCCACGCCTGTGGTCAAGCTATAGCAAAGGCGCAGGCTACCTGAGTGTGGTCCACAGTGGAGACTCTGCTCTGCAGAACGGCCTCTGGCTCAATCTTCTTCCTGATGGCCAGGCTACTGACGGTCATGGTTTCCGTTTTCACAGGCTATAGGGAGATGAAGGGAAACACTTTGTGACTCAGGAGCAGGACTCCTACTCAGAGACACTGATGGTGCAGGATTGGCAAATTATCTCCTACCCCTCAGTTGGCCAGGTCTCCGGGAGGGCGTCAGATTAGGGAAGGAGAGGCAGGTGTGATGTCACAGACAAGCAGCTCAAGGGGAGAGCCAGGGTCACCACCAGCACCAGGCAAGTCTGTCCCCTACCCTGCCACTGCACCACTGCCAGGGGTCTGCAGGTCTTTTTTTAGACTATCATTAAAAAGACATTTATAATTCCAATTTTCCTACTCATCCTTAGACAAAGATGTTAAAATTTCTGTTTTCTAGTGTCTTCCTCTGCTCAAGAAACAGCTGATCCCACAGCTGATGAAAGAGCGCTTTTCAAGGGCAGTTGTCAGAAGACCCTAATATGAGAAGCAGCTGTTCCTCATCCTCTGGGAAATTTACTCAACACGGTTGGCAGGTGGGGGATGGAGAGAAAGTAATGCCTGCTTTTCTCAGCATGCAGAGAAGGAGATCACAGTAAGTAAATCAGCACTGATTCCTATTCTATATTTTCCCCTGTCTTTTCAAGTCTATACACATCCTAGAAGGGAAGAAATCACAGACCCAAGATATATAAATCACAGGAACGCTGAGATTTAACTTGAATAATACATAATATAATATAATATAATATAATATAATATAATATCACTGTATCCAGAAAGATTTCCACAGCTCAGCTTCTGCCACCCAGTTGCTTCATTTGAACTATTGTTGAGTCACAGCCACACACACGGAGGCCTCCAGGGGCCAAGAGGAAATATTAAAGCATGGCATAGGCCTGTAATCCCTGCATTCTGGGAGGCTGAAGTAGGAGGATTTCAAGTTCACACCTAGCTTGGGCAATGGAGCAACTTAGCAAGACCTTTCTCAAAGTAAAAATTTTAAAAGGGAAGGTGATGTAGCTCAGTGCGTAAGGCTTTGGGTTCAACATCCCCAGTAATGAGGGGGGAAAAAAGTGGTGTGGATTAGTGAGGACTGTAGAGAGCAAGCAGGATTCCACTCAAGTATGTCCAACTGTAACCATGGCCTATGAGCAACTAGACTGTCTGACTTTCCTTAACGATATGAAAAGCCCTGGATTTTATACTCAATGCCAAGATTTTTAAATCAGGGTTAAAAAAACAAAACAAAACAAAACACTTTTGCTGGCCAGATCTAGCCTGAGGCTGAAGGTTCTCTACTCTGAGAATCTTAAGCTAAATGATCAGTCTTCTCAGTCTTCCACCAGGCCTAGTTCACAGCTATGTCTACCTTGGGCCTTTGCATACATGAGTTCAATGGACAAATGGATCCTAGTTTACCATCTACTGGGGGAGTAAGGGCAGGATTTTTATAGATGGTTGTAGCCCTTATTGTCTAAGCCATTCATTCAGTTCACCATCTCTTAGCACTGAGTATGCGCCAGATTTAGTGGAGCTGCCTGCCACCTGGCAGGACAGCAGACCTGGCAGCCATTGCTCTAACTGCATTGGATAATGCTGCAGCAGAGGCATTATGGGGCCAGGGTGGGGGATACTGCCCATGGTGTCCAGGAAACTGACACATGATCTTTGCCTCGGATTAAGATAAGTTTACAAGGTACAGAAAGAGTGGACAAACCTTCTGTCCTAGGAGTGCAGCATGGAGTGACAGCCCAGAATGGATGAGCTGGTATTTCACTCCCTAGGAATGTGGGAGAGAGGCTTGGCTAGCAGAGGTGAGAGGGCAAAGGAATATCATGGACAAAGATGAGATTCAAAATGACCTCCCTAGATGTAGAGGTAGAGGGGGAACCACAAAGCGGAGAGGCCCAGACACCATATGTCACCTGTGTCCTCCTCAAGGACTATATTTCCTCTTCTCCAGAGTTTCCACTGCCACCCTGACCCCCCAGGACTTGATGGACTCCCCAGAAAGCCCAGGGCTCAGGGAGATGAGGAACTTGGGCCTGGATCGAGAAAAGCCATTCAAGTTTCAGACCAGGTTGCAGGACCCCTGAGAGTCCACAGACGCATGCTCTCTGGTGCCATGCAACACAGGTGGGAAGCCGAGGAGCGAGAGAGACCAGAACGCTTGTCATCACTTGACCTCAGCAAGCGATGGGGTCATGGGGTTAAAACACCAAGGAGCGTGAGTTAGGGGTAAACTGACATGGCAAACATGCGAGCACAGAACCATGCTGTTATGCACAGGGCAGTCATGCAACACGAGACAGCTTCAGGCTGCAGCTGGATGCTCAGTCTTCTTACGCGTGGCCCAGGGCCCTCTGAGCATGCAGTGCTCGCATGGGCCCAGGTCTCCATGAAGCTCCACTGTACCTCAAACTGGGGCATATCTGGGGTGGAGCAAGCCCCTCGTTCTGGGCTGTCCTCGATGCCCCCAGACTCATCGTCTTGGTTGGGTGGTCCCTTGAGATCCCGAGAGAACACCAAGCCCTCGGTTTCCGAGTCGCTTTTGTCCTGGTCGAGCTCAGGCAGGCTTCGGGAGAAGTCTTCAAAGGCGCTGCCGTGGTAGTCGCCAATAACCGTGAAGTCAACCTCAGCCTCCAGACTGGACGTGGAGCTCACTGTGATACTGGAGCACTTGCGTTCAATGGCCAGGTGGTTGTCCTTCAGGAACACTGCGTCCCTCTCCTGGTCTTGGTCCTCGTCTCCCGTGTCACTCTCTGGGGCCCGGGGACGTGGTGGTTTGACTTTCTCCTCCGAGCCCTCCCTCAGCCCTGCTCTCTATGGCCAGATAAAATCACAGGAATGGGGATGCAGGGTGGGGAGAGAGAAAGAGAGAGAAATCAAGATGGTGAACGTCAGAGGAAAACTTGGGGCCGTGTTGATGTCCTGAATGGAAGAGCAGGTCAGAAAACAGAAAACACCCCCAGAAAAGGTTCTTTGAAATCATACAAAGCTTTAAAAAAATCTGAAAATTTCTTAAGAGTAGGATGGTCCTTCTTGAAGGTTTCACACTGATGGCAAAAGCAAGTATAAAGCAAACACCCTGCCAGGAAGTCCTAGACAGGAGGCTCCGTCCAGGGTTAGATCCAGGAGCCTATCAGAAGCAGCACTGCACAAAAAGGCAGGGATGGAAGCCCAGACCCCAGGCCCATCCGTGCAGGCAATGTCAAAAAACAAACTAAGGAGGGAAGCTGGGGACTTAGGGAAACCCAGGAGAGAAGGCAGAGAGGCTAGAGCCAGGAGCTTAAGGAACACACAGGAAACCAGCATGGCTTTTCAATTCCACTGAATCTCCGTGGGAGGGGTGAGCATCAACCAGAGGGAGGAACAGTATAGGGCCAGGCCCTCTGGGCACCAGCTTCCTGGGAACCTTGCAGTCCATGCGTGTGCCATGGGCAGGTCATGGAGAGGAGGCTCTGGTCCCATCAGTGTAATTGACAACTGCAGGCCAAGGAAATGCCTAAAGGAAACCAGCAATTCTTATCCAACATACATACCTCTCAATTGGCCTGTCAGGGATTAAACAGTACACATACATTTTTGGCTGGTTCATGACTTTTTTTTAAAGACCAATCTAACATACACAATATATTTTTTTTTAAACTCAGCTTCAGTTCAGGAGATTCAGTGTGCTTAAGATTCACTTGCTAAACGGGCCTCCATTTAGCCAGTTTCTGGAAGGTCGAGAGGTGTGAGGAATACATTCCAGACAAGCCAGAGTTGAGCAGCCACAGGTGGGTGCTGCTAGAGCAGGTAGGAATCTAAGGAGTGATGCATTCTGGTCAGGTGAAGATGACTGGGTCATCAGGGTACAGGGACCGCAGAGACCTGAGGGCCTGAGGGGCTGGCGAATCTCAGGCGGCCCCCCTTCCCAGGGGCGCTTGCTGCTAAGCTGGTGAAGTGCTGCTCTTCCCTGACCGCATCTCCGGATTTGTTCTGGATTAGAGAAGACAGTTAGTCTTAAGGAGGCAGAAAAAAACTTGAGAGGAAACTGGAGTGGAGGATGGAAACCTCTAGACTGCCAGCTTCCACAAGGCAGGAGACTAGGGATGGGAAAGGATGAAAATAGATCACTGGATAAGCCAAGCAAGACAGGTAGGAGTGTAGCAGGTGGGAACAGCAAGGCAAAGCAAGTACTGTATATAATTTGCTGCTGGTGGTAGAACCTTCTCAACAGGGGTTGTGCAACCCTCTGGGCACCAGGTTACGCCAAAAGCTGAGGGTCTTTGTGGCCAAGCTAACATGGGCCAAGCAGATGATCCCATCCTTGAGCCTGGTCTATTCTCAGGCCCATTTATGGAAAAGACCTCACAGGGATGGACAAGCAGCCTCAGGTTGCAATAATGATGAGGGGCCACCAAAACATGCTTCTAAAGAGCTACTTGGCATGCGGTCAGCCCCCATGGGTGGAGGGCACGGTGGGAGCAGGGCCTCATGTGGCCAGTTACCCCAGCAGTTTCCTCCAGCGTGGTTTTGCAGCCTGAATCAGGGGACATGAGCGCCAGTTCTGGGCATCTTTTCTGGTGGGATGTGGTAGAAAGGCCTTCCCCGAAGTGTCTGGTAGCCAGAGGCATCATCGAGGAAGCTGTAGCGTTGGGACCAGCCAAGTCCCCTGGGGGCTGGAGTTGCATAAAGCCCAGATCTAAAAGCTTGCTCCGCTGTTGCTCTATCTGTCCTGTGGAGGCCTCTGAAGATTCATTTGAAAAGGACCTTGTTTCACCCTGACTTGCTCGGCGAACCTCAATTCCATGGGTCTCAAATATCCGGATTTTATTGGCCACTGAGGTCTTGCTAATGTCTTCTTGGACCTCAACATGGAAAGAGGTCGTCTCCTTTTGCTTCCCTGAAGGGAACACCAACTCCAGGGGTATGACCCCCTCAACTTCTCCTGGGATAACTTTGGGCTTTCTGCTGACAACTGGAGGTGCTCTTTGCTCACCCTCTGTGTTAGGCCACATAGTCAATTTGATTTGGGCCTTGGACTCCAGGCTCTCTTTAGGAGGATGGGCATATTTGAGAAACACAGGAAACTGATCTCCTAAGGGATCCCTGAGCTCTGAGGGTTCCCCTGACCCCTGAGGGACCAGGCTTGGAGAAGAGCCCTGCAGAGCAACCACAGCCTCCGAGAGATCAGAGGAGGTTGGCAAGGGGGTGACCACCTCCACGTGAAGGAATGCTGGGGCCTTGTGGTCTCCAGTCTTGGGTTCTCTGGTTTGGGTATGATCTGCTCTCCTCTCTTTGAGAAGGAAGTTGTCTCTGTCCGGTTTGGCTGGCTTTCTAACATGAGGAGGGATGGTCCACAGAAGGGCACGGGCCTGGGCGTCCAAGTGCACACCCCCTACTCCATTAGGGAAGCGGTTCTTTAATCTTGTTGCGGGACTTTTCTCAGCCTTCTCCATTAAATCTCTACTATTACAGGCCTCCTCCTCTTTGAATACACTGGCTTTTGGGTGGGTAAACTTTCCTTGCACTCCCGACTGTGCTTCTTCCTGGTCCTCAGCAAATACTGGCTCTGGGGAAAGTTCTGGTAGGTCATCTGGTCTTCCATGGCTGCCGAGAGCCCTGGGCCCTTCCTCTGAGGAAAATGCGCGGGCTTCTTCCTTGTTCCTGCCAAAGACTGCAGCAGAGCCCATCAGTTCTGAGGAATTCAGCTCCAAATTGTCTAGGAGCTCCATTGATAATTCCCGCCTAGTTTCACTTCCGGGAGGGGCATCCAGGTGCTTCTCTCCCTCGTCCATGGATGCATGGAGGGCTTGGTCTTCAGAATCTTTCCCTCTGTAGTTTAGATAGAAGCTCCTCTCTGCAAACGAGGTATCAGTCTCATAGCTTGAGTCAGCTCTGGCTTCGGCATGGACTGGATCCAATAGAAATGACTGGAGCTCTGCTTTGTCAGAGCCTGGAGAGGAGATGTCCATCTCTGCTGGCCTGGCCTGTGGAGGTATGGGTTTTCCACAAGCCTGCAGCTGCTGCAGCCCCTTCCTCAGCTCTACCTGGTCTTCCAGTGGACCATCTGAGAGGTGGCAGTTCCTGATGAGTGCCTCACTGGTGCCCATCCTTAGCTCAGAACCCTTGAGGGGCTTATCTGCCAACATGCAGCCCAAAGCCTGGGCAGCCTCGCCTGAGTCTCCCCCGACCCAGGGGCCTTCTTCCCTCCACACTGACTCAAAGTCTTCTGGACTTGCGATCATTTTCCCTTTCTGCTGAGTGTTTGATCTTCTGGTTCCCACCATTTCTTCTGTGGCCACTTCAACTTTAAACTTGTCCACCAAAATGTCTACCTTGGAGAGTCTGCCGTCAGCAAGGATATCAGCAAGGACTGCCTCACTTTCTTCCTGCTGTGTGGTGGCCATTGTTAGGAAACTGAGTTCTTCTGGCCTAGTGTACTCTCTTTCTATAAAAACCCAATGCTCCGAACCCTGTATTTCAATTGGAGCAAGAAGAGTTAATATAAAATAGCACGTACCTAAGGGTGGGTCCCATTTCCCTCTGAAAGAAGGAACTGATCTACTACCATTTCCCAGGGGGATGGCATGTGGCCAGAACTGGCCAGGGAGAGAGGCATGATGATGTCAATTATACACATCAAAGCTGCTCTTCCCATTAAGGCTCCCAAAGTTACCGACCAACCCTTTTCAATCACTGTCCCCAAATTAATAATAATAATAATAATAAAAGGGCACCCGTGTTAACAAAGGGAAAGGGGAGATCTACGGACGGGCCAGGTTTCTTCCTCTTTTAATAAAATAACTGCCACTGTCAGGAGGAAAGTACGTACTTTACAAGGAATCTTTGAATGTTAGTTCTGAAAGAGTGCTTAAGACATCACCCAGTCTAATCTTTCCATTCTGTAAAAGGGGAAACTGATGTCTGGAAAAGGTCAATGCCTTGACCATGGCCACTATTTATTGGTGGCAGAGTTAGGAAGAGAAAGCCTGATTTCTGATGCCTGAGATCTTTGCTGACTTACTTTATAACTTGGAACACTGGTGCCAACTGTGATCTAATGTCAAGCCAAGGAGAAGAACTGAGTTGAGTCCCACAGGCTATAGCCTTGGACCTTGCTATATGGGCTTCAGGGGAGGAAACAGATTACTAATAGCAAAGATAACAAATAGCCAGGTTAATGTCAGTCAGTGTCATGGCTTACACAGCTTGAACACTGTGCGGTTCAGCCCAGAAGAAACAAACACCAAGGCCCATCCTCGGAGGATTCTAACAAAACTCATAGAGCAGAAGAGGACTAATCAGAACACACCACAGAAGGAAAAGACCTAAAGACCCACGAACGAGCATGGCCCAGAAGGACCAGAGAGTGGCACTGTCAAACTGTCTACAGAATGGTACCCTCTACTGCAGCTCTTCAAATAGCGCTTAGGAGGGGATGATGGACTTCTAGAACCATTAAAGAAGCAGGAAGGCCATTGAAATTTTAATCTCTTCTTGGGCCACCAAATACTTTTTTTCACACAGAATCTTTGTGTGTGTGTGTGTGTGTGTGTGTGTGCGCGCGTGCGCGCGTGTGCGCGCGCCAGGAATGAAACTCAGGACCTTGTGCTTGCCAGGCAGGTGCAGCACCACTGAGCTAAATCCCCAGCCCTCCCACAGAATCTTTATCGAAGTCCATCTAATATGTAACACAAGCACTGCGAAGCCCTGAGGAAGTTGGGAGCCTGGGCTGCCGTCCTGCCCTGAAGATCTTCGACTTTTGAAATCACTGCCCTGTGTTGAGTGCCTCAGGACATACACAAATCAGTTTCATGACTAAGCCTATCAGAGGAATAGCATTTTGCCCAAGGCCACAAAGTGAGCCAGGAGCAAAGACAAGGCAGGCCTGGAACCTAGTCCCTGACTCCAAGCTCTGTGAAACGTGTCCTTCCCACCTGGCCGTGACCGCCTGTATGGTAAGATGGGCCCAAAATGGGTCCTGGCAACAGGAGGGGGAAGGTCTGCATGACCTTCAAGTTGTGATTTCAGTAAGGAGGCTTTGAATGATCAGGGGAGTACCATACACCCCTTCCTTTCGCTCTAGAATAGCAAATCACATCTCCATGATAGGCAAGGAACTAGACCTCATTAGGAGGATCAACAGGAAACAGAAATAGAAGGAAGAGGAAGTTCCAGACAAAGTCTAGCACGGGTTTTTGTGATTTCATTTCAGGTTGTTAGACTTTTAGCACCACAGCACTTGAACCAACAGAGGTGCTTTGAGCGCTTACAGGAGCCAGGTCTCCCCTCCTTGAGAGGCAGGATCCTTTACCTGTGTTCATTTCAGCTCTTCCTAACATCAGCCTGCCAATGAGGGCCAAAGCTGCTCAACAAGACCCCTTCTGGAACATTCCTCCCCCAGTTCTAATTTGTAACTAGATTAAATAAGCAACAGTGTGTGGGGTGGGAGCTGGCATAGAATGGAAAGAAAAATTCTGAAGGCACAAAAGAGAAACGTGGTAATATCAGTTACTAGGTACCACACAGTGCCAGCCTTTGGTCTAAGTTATTATATTAAATTAACCCACAATGCAGACATTGTCGTCTTCATTTCTGAGGGAGAAACTGAGGCACTCAGAGAGGAGGGGACTTGCACAAGATCAGAGTGAGGAGTGGTGGAAGAAGAAGGGGTTCTGCCTCTAACATGTAAAAGTAGGTTGGTAGGATGCTGAAGGAAAGAGGAGGGGGACCGAACAAAAAAGAGGGAGAGACTTCTCTGGGGCCAAGGCACTGGGAGCCACACCTTGCCCCATTCCCAAGATGAAACAATGTTAGGGCACTGAGCAGGGACACGCAGTCCCCTGCCATCTGCTTGGGCTTGGAGCAGGAGCCGGGAAGCCAGTTTGGTTTCCACACAAGACACAGACAAGAAGAAACTCCAGCCAGGCAGTTCTGCTGACACTGCCTGTTCAGGCCCCATCTGGAGCTCTGCATCATACCTGGGGCTGCACCCTTTACGGAGAGCGGGTGTCGAGGTCGAAGGCCTCTAGAAATCATAGCCCGGGACAATCTGCTGAATGGGGTGGGAATGTTGAGGGGGAGAGGAGGTATTCAGTCCTCTGAGGGTGGCCCGGGGGAAGCTGCAGAGCAGGTCCATGGGCACCAGAGGGCAGGAGGCCAACAGGCTGCTGATGCAGAAGGGCAGATTTTCAGTCAATACAAAGAAAACTTCCTAACGATGACTGAAGACAAAGTGAGCTGCCATCAGGACGGAGAGCTCCCTCTGTAGAGGGGGCTGACACACAGCTGGCAGGATGCTAAGGAAGGGGGCTAAGGAAGGCTCCTCTCCCAGGACAGGCACCTCCTTAGTTCTAGAAGCATCTCTGGGATACAGGGCCTCACTACGTCCTTGACCTTGGAATGCTGTTGACTCCTATCCTACCGTTCCTGAGAGAGCGCTGGTAATTTTACTTTCTTTACAGGGACAGCTGTGATTTATATTTCACCATATCTGTGGTTGACTAGTAGCGTTCTTATAGCCACAGCATATTTGTAGCAGCTACAGAAATTTTCTGTGAAAGCAAAAAGGTATATGACCTTCCCCACACACTACGCCAACGGAGACTAGAAGACAAAAGCTTCCCCAGCTACCGGAAGTGGTGGCGAATGCTTGTAATCCCTTAAACTCAACCTGGGTGAAGGCCAGCCAGAACTGCATAACGAAACCTTATAAAAAAAAAAAAAAAAACCAAAAAACCCAAACAAAGCTTCCCCAGCTCAGTACTTTCCAATCCTGACAGTCTATGAAATCCCAGTGGACAAGGAAGATGTGGCCCCTGCTGCTGGAGTCAGGATTTCAAACCCTGCATCCACAGGAAGTTCCAAGAACCCTCAACTTGGGGCTGTCCTGGGCCCAAGAAGCGATGCCCTCCTCACTTAGAATGCTTGCCTGACCAATACTTGCACAAGCCCAAGGATGGTCCAAGAAGAAAGATGTTCACTTTTGTCTGCCTGAATATCCTGACAGACCCAAGCCTAGAGGAGTTTGGAGAGCTGGAGGCAGAGGCTGCATGGAAGGCCACATCCTGACCGGCCATTGCGAGACCTGATCCAGGCTTCTGAACAGAGAGACAAGATCTAGGGAAGGAGGCACTTAGGAGCCAGCATCCTTAATCCTAAACTGAGAGGTCAGAGCCTGCCTCTGGGGTCTCCTGCCTCGCCACAGCCCAAGAGACGATGTCTGCCATCCCTCTGAAGCTGGAGGGAATCAGCTCTTCTGTCTTTCCAAGACTGTCACAGTCCTGTCCCCCCAAATAAGTGACGCATGAGGGAGAGGGGCTGGCCCTTTATGGATCCCTGGTTACAGCATGGGGACAGAATGGGCTACCCTACTCCCCTCTGCAAGGCAGGGACTCCCCTCACCCCACAGAAAGGTTTTTTGTTTGTTTGTTTTAGACCCAAAAGTGTAGATCAGGGTGGGCAGGAGGCCCTGAGGGGAAGGGGCACAGCAAAGTGAAGACAGTAACCTCAGGTGATGCTGCGAGGCTTTTCTGAGTGAGCACTTCCAAGCCTGCGGCTGCTCCAGGTACCAAGTCCTGCTGAAAGGTGTCCTGGGTCCTCTGGGAATGCCGGGGAGGCCCAGGGCCACAGGGAAAGGGCAGAGGGAGGAAGTAAAGGAGAGACAGAGACAGGAAGAGAGGGAAAGGAAGCAAGAGAGAGATACACATGGAGTCCATAAGTAGCCCAGCTTTATAAGTCCCACATCCTTAGGATTGATGGATTTGGTCAGGAAGGAGCCACTCTGTGTAGCAAGATAGAGGCCCATCCCTTTCAAGCCACTTAAGGGAGGGACAGAAGCCCAAGTGGGCTGTGAGTAGTACTGTGGCTTCCAGCCTATCCCTCATGGCCTTCCCACTAACATTTTGAGATCTTTTTGAGTCATACTATTTGGACTCTAAGTCTGCCCTGTGTGTCAGTGACTTAGATTATACTTCACTCCTGCAGTTGGGGTTACATAGCTTTTTAAATTATCTTTAATACTAAAACATGGATTTGGCATATGGGAACAGTTCCGGGTCCTATTGTTTTCCCCTTGGCCTAGATGGGTCCCAGTAAGCTCTGAGGAGGCTACCAGGAATTGTGAATGATACGTCCCTGAAGAAGCCACCCCACAGCCCATATTTGGATCAGGGATTCTGGTCACTTTCAGCAACGGCCCCGACTGTCTAGCACTTTCCCGTTGATAAGATGCTTTCATTATTTCATTACTTCAGCCTTCTTACGGAGTGGCAGTTTTGGTCCCCTTTAGATGGACCAGGCAATGAGGCTCAGAGAGGTGAGGTCACTCACCTAAGGACCCAGTCAAGTCCTTGTCTACGGCTCCTCCCCATCTCCCAAGTCTTCAAGGGCCCCTAAATGGGAAGGAAGCCTGTAAACCAATTTATAAATGGTCCATCACTCGAAGGTGAGCTCTGTACTGTAATTTTTTTCTAGCAGTGGAGACCATACTTCCAGGGACTGAGTTGGGGAGGGGGGGACAGACTTGTCTTTCCAGCTTCTAGCAGTTCCAGCTATCACCAGCAGGTGGGGCACACCCCCAATGCCAGGCTACTCTGAGATCCGAGGGCTCCAGGCTCCAGCTCAACTGGGCTCATCTTTCCCTCCTCTGCTGCGGTCTCAGCCTTTCCACAGACTCTGCATCTTCCCTCACTTGAGCCCAGCCAAGATCTATCTCACCTTGGGACTGATTAGAGGTCACTCTGGCCAATTCTTTTCTTAGGACAGGAGGTGGAAGAAGAGGGAGTGCTATCTACTGGTTCACTAAACCAGCCAGAGGCCCAGCCTAGTGTCTTAGTTGTGCCAGGAACCACAGAAGTCCTCAGTAGAGGACTTCCAGCAGAGGCCCTAGGACACCAGCCTTAAAGGCCCCCAGAGAATTCCTCATTTTGTGAATCAGCAGCCAGAGAATCCCAGGAGCTTCTTTGAGCTGCCACCTCACTAGGCAAAGCCCTTTGTTATCTGCTGGGCTCAGACCAAGTCTGGTACTGATTCAGTCAAATGCTCTGAATTCAATCATGGCTGCACCATCAGTTTTCAAAGCATTACAGTGCAGCACACATACAATGGACTCTATACCCAGTCTTCACATGATCTGGTCTTGCTCCACGGCAGCTGTGATTTAATGACAAACACAGTGATCTGGGACATAAGAAAAGTAGCTTATAGTCCTTCCTCTTAGCTAAGATGCTGAACGGGTTTTCTTCTTTCTAGGTCTCAGTGTTCCTGTTTGTAAAAGGAGAATCTTGAATCAAGAAAATCCTAGGAGTATCTCCAACTATGATTTAAAGTTAACCTTTTTTTTTTTTTTTATAAAGGACTCTCAAAATGAAATCATAAATAACTCGTATTTGACACCAACAAACCACCCTGGTCTCCTTCCATACATCATGTTTTGATCCTCACGACATCCCCAAGAACACATATGCCAAACAGGGCCGCAAGAGAGATTACATAAGTAGCAAGCCCAGAGTCAACTAGCAGCAGCAAGAGAGCCAAGAATGCAAACCCAGGCAGCATAAGACTAGACCACAACTGGATTTGAAGACCATGGAGCAGCCGCTCTAGAGAGAAAACATTTATGTATAAACTGGGGTAAAAATTGCTAAGCTTTAGTAAGTGCTAAAAAATAAGAGTTCGGGATTATAAATACAGGAATTTCTCAAACCTTCATCTCTTTTTCAATTGAGAAAACACCCCACACTTTTTACTCTGAAAGGTGGGGCATGTGGGGTCCTTTTCTGAATCCTCAGGAGGACGTCTGTTCATATGGATCCTCTTCTCGCTAGTGGACTACTTTCTGGAGGGACCTTGGCCCCACTGTTTCCATAACAGGCACAAAAAGATGTAGTTAGTAGATAGGGTTATGGAGGGTCTCAAAGTTTAGTGTGAAAGGGAACCAGTCACCTAAGGCATATGTTTAAAATGCTGGTTCCAGCACTCTACCACCAAAAAGCTGACTCAGTAGGTCTGAGGCTGGGCCCTGCAATCTGCATTTCTAATGAGTACCTCTTCTCATTATACTCTGCCTGATGGGAGGGGCGTACACCAAACTACCATGAATACCGGAGTTTTCTAGGCTTCAGGGTGGTTTTTGGGACCCAGAATTCCAAGACTTAGTGAACTTGTTTCCCATAGCCTTACCAGCCCTGAAGGCAGCAATGGAGGATGATGCGTGAGAGCCACTATGTAGCAGCCCCAATGCCTCTTTACCCAAGGTCCCTGAGGAGGACTTCAGGGTGAGACCTACCTCGCTGGCTTTCTCAGGGGTGCCCTTGGGAGAGGGTGAGGCAGGCGAGGAGGGGAGCCTGCGTTCCCGCTCCCAGTCCCGATCCCGGTGGATCAGCTTGCTGTTGGGCTCCTTCAGGGTCCTCTTGAGCTCATTGATGCTGGCCTGATGCTTCAGCAGGACATCCTCTGGCTTGTCCAAGAACTAGGGGTGGATGAAGAGGGTGGTGGTGTTAGGTGACCGGCTCACGGTGGGCAATGCATGATGCAGGGATGGTGGCAGCAGTTGCATTGTGATTCGCCTCTCTGACACTGTCTTTCCTTACAACAGCCCTAGGAGCCAAGTGGGGCAAGGACCTAAGCTGCAATAGGACACTGACCAGACACTTGCAATGAGAAAGAGGGAACTCCAGTCAAATCTCCTTCTCTTCTCCCCTGCCTAACTCCCTGACTTCATCATACCCAACTCAGTCCAAGTCCTTTGGGTCTGGGTGAAGTTCCCTTGGGTGCTAGGAGTCAGGTATACAGGTGATGTCCCTCTGGTTATAACCAAAGCATCAGCAGACAGGGTCCACCAGAGTGAGAACCCCCTGATCCTGTTTATTGGGCTGCTGCAGTACACTCAGTGGTTTTCCAGATTCCTTCTGGACCTTGATTCCTACCTCTGGCCAAGACTTGGACCCCTGGTACTTAGTGATGTCCAGTCTAGGCCACTGAGCCCAACATGTGCAATTGCACAGCCTCTGGGAAAGCCTACAGTGAAGATGTGCCTACAAACAGGACCATCTGGAAAAATGGGTGCTGCTCTTTCACCCGGGACCAGGGGCCAGGATGAGACTGTGCAACCTTCTGTGCTGTGGGCCATAACCTTCCCCACCTCCAGGATCCTCCAGGTTCCTCTGGAAACTGACTTGTCCACCAATAGCAGATGGAGTGAGATACAGCCACATAGAGCCAAAGATGTTGCAAGATGTTCAGGAAGATTAGAGACCAGGTAGGAGAGGGGTAAGTCCCAGGGCTGGGCTCAAGAAGTGAGCCAGGTACAGCTGGAGTCATGGGAATGCTCCCATTAAACTGCCAGGTCTGGGCTCATGCCAGCGCAGCACGATGGAGAAATCTGCCTGAGCCCAGCACGGCCAGATACAGCTGTTTAATCTGCCTGCTTCTGGGACACAGCTGGCAGGCTGACAGCCCAAGGACCTTATCTGCAAGGCCTCATGGTAAGCCTGGTAAGGGTACAAAATGGTGAACCTCGATTTATTAAAGACTGATAAGGTGGCACTGGGAGAGCTACCTGGAAGGCAAGCTTGCTCTTGGACAAACCTAGAATCTTCTGCTGGGCTTATCTCTGACATCTAAGGATCCATTGTGATTGAATCCCAAGCTCCCTCTGGAAAGAAACTGACCCCACCAAGGCTTCAGCCTTCTCTCCAGACATCTTCCTGTACCTCCAGCCTCCCTCCCTCCTTCCCAGGGCTGAGCTGCCTGCTGTTGGAGAAATCAAATCTGAGGGAGCTTGCACACAGGATAGGTTTGGGCGGAATGCCCCGTGTGTCCCAACCTGAGATGATCCCTAACTGGCCCACTGGCTCTGTGGGAATGTTGTGCTCCCAAGGCTGCAGGGAGCAGCAGGATCCCTGAAGGTTAAGGGCCTTGGAGAAATCTATCTCAATGCTTTGCTGTGTGGATAGGGCCCTGGGGCCTGAGGATCAAAGACCTTAGCTATGGGCTAGCCCTTGGCTCTTTATTTCAGCCGCCCAAGGATAAAGCCCTTCTTTTGGATTTAAAGTTCCAATGAAGGCTGCAGACGGTAAACCGAAAGAAGTGGTGAACACAGGAGTAAGAAGTCAAGGGAAGCAACAAACGGGAAGAAGAAGAGGAGGAGATCAGAAAAGAGGTTTTCGATGGAGGCAGCAGCAATCCACCCCGGAGAGAGTGGAATAGAGTCTGAGCAGACGTAAAGGTGCGCCGAGGGCCCCTCCCTCCCGCCCCAGGCCTCCTCTCCCACCTCTGGTTGCCAAGAGATACAAAAGAAGCTTTGAGTAAGGACACACATGAAATGGAGGCGTGACCAGATACTGCTGTGGGGGAGAGGAATCTAAGGAAGGGTCAGAGTGGGAGGTGGGAGGAGATGAGCTAAATGGAGGCGCAGAATGGCCTGGAGGAGCAAGCAGACATAGGTGGGATGGTCAGCAGTGAGAAGCAAGCACGGCATAGTACCAAGTGTTCCGGAGAGGCAGAGGGTGAGGGCGGGTGGAGGGTGGTAGGCGACAGGAGGGAGGGAGAGATGGCTGCCTGGGGGTGGAGTGTGAGCAGGGAGCTGGAGAGGTGATCTTAATGGGGGGGAGAATAACTGGGGAGGAGCATGGTGGGGAGGAGGGGGCAGGGTGGGCAGAGATGAAGGCGAAGCTGAGATGGTGCCGGGAATATGAGCGGAGGATCTGAATGGCTGGGTAGGGAGGGACAGGTCCCATGCAGTACCTCCTGCTTGTGTCTTGGCGTGGTTTCCTGCTCCGGCTAGCGGGATGTGGTAGGAGGGAAAGGAACCAGCAGAGTCAGTACAGCAAACAGACTGAGATACCGCGGCCGGCCTGGTGCAGCAAGGTAGCCAGTGAACTTCACCCAACCAAGAAGTCCAGGCCGGGGAAGCTGCTGGGCCACCCACAGGGCAGTGGGTTAGCTGGAAGAAGGCACAGGGTGGGAAGCGGGGACTGTCCCAGAAAGGCAAAGAAGGGGCGGGAGGTCTGGAGGCAAAGTGGGTAGAGCCCCACTTGGTAGGTAGGCAGCATGAGTGTGTATGAGGTTTCCTGCTTCCGGCTGCAGTGGTGTTCAGGCAACTGTGCTCACATGGCAGAACTGCACGGTGGAAATAAAGCTGCTTTACAGCTCTACCGGGAGTAAGCCATTCCTGGCCCAAGTGAGCCCATTCTGTTAGTGTGAACCTGCTTGCTTGCATATCTGTGTGCACCAATCTAAGGGTGAGGGCATATACAAGTCTGAGAGTGAGTGCTCATGAAGCTGAGGCTGCACATTCCTGTAGGAGCACATCCTGGGTGGGGTATGTGTGTGCATCAGGTGCAGGGTATGGAAGCAGGAAGGAGATAAACCTGCACCTCACTGTATGAGGCCCTTCATGACATCTGATCATGTCTGGGGAGGAGGTGGGTGATGACAGCCAGATCATAGACAAAAGGGAGAGGAGGCGGGAACCATAGGAGGCCTGAGTCCTCCACGGAAAAAGCAACCTCTGGAAAAGCTGGGCAAAAGGAAGGAAGAGCCCACACTCATCCCCACTCCCATCTTGGATGTCCAGGTTCTGTGTACCACCCAAGGACAAGGCCCTGTCTGTGGGGCACCGTGTAGCAAAGGTTCTTGACCAGTCAGAGGCATGTGAAGGCCAAGACTGAGCCTAGATCTCAGGTCAGCTTCTCAGTTCCCAGGGTAGAAGGTATAACAAACCTAAGCACCTACCTTCAGTTCCTTGATCTTGGTGGGGGTCCTGACCTCTCCCTCCTCAGCCTCTGAACGTCGCCCTCCAGACTCAGCATCCTCCTCTGGCTTGTCACCATCAGGCCCTGTGTCGTGGTTCTCACTGACTGAGGCTGGGCGGGAGAACTCTGCTGAAGTATGCACAGACAGCCAGGTAACCATGTGAGACATCTCTCGTGCCTAGACAGGAAGCTAGCCCAGCTGCTGCCCAACCTCACCTGCAGTGAAGCCAACTGTTCCATACCCCCAATCCACTGAGCACCCTAGTCACATGGCTGGTGAGTGGCAGAGCTGCCTCCCAGCCCACACCCTCCTATTTTCTACAGCATTAGAATCTGGGTTCCATCTCAAATCCAAACTTTTTTGGCTGTGTGACCTTGAGGAAACGACATAATCACTCTGGGTCTCCGTTTCTTCATCCATAACAGTACCTACTTTAGACAGCTGAGGTGAGGAACAAATAAAATAGCATTTAGAAACATTTATGAGAGTGTCCAGCACAGAGTGGGCCTTCCATCAACTCTGGCCCATAAACATTGCTGCTTTAGTTGTGGTCATAGCAGAATATGCACTTGATCATTACTTAGCAACACACAGTTATGGTGAGATTATCTTTTACTAGTGAAAGCTAATTCCTAAAGATTGTATATTGTTATGATTTAGATCTAAAATGTTCCCTAAAAGTCTCATGTTCAGAGTTGGGGCCTGGCTGGAGCAGGTAGGACACTGGAGGAATAACCTGTAAGGGTATATTCTGGCTCCCAACTCCTCCTTTTGCTCTCTGCTTCTTGGGTGCCATGTCCTTCCACCATGCTGTTTCTACCTTGGAGCCAACCATGGGCTGAATCCACTGGAAACTAAAAATAAGTCTCTTCCTTTAAGTTCAGGTGTTGAGCATTTTGTCCAAATAATGAGGAAGCTGACTAATACAGAGAATTGGTACCAGGAGTGGGGGGGGCGTTGTGTGTGTATACCACGTGACCATGTGGTATACAAGCCTTTGGAACAGGTTTTTGGGAAGAACTTGGAAAGGTTTGTCCATGCTGTCTAGAGAAGCCCTAGGATGCTGTAAGTGAAGCTTAATAGGTGATCCTGGCTGTAGTTTAAAAGACCAGAATGCTGACAGGAATGCTGACAGTGAAGACCAGCATTATGAGGTTTCAGATGGAAATAAGGACTATGATGGAAATTCAACGACAGGCCATGCATGTTTTATTCTGGCAAAGAATTTGTCTTCATTTCACCCCCTGTCCTAGGATTTTGTATAAGGCTCAGTTTAAAGGTGGTGGACTAATTAATCTGGTAGAGCATATTTCAGGGCAGTCCAATGTTCAGACTGATGGCTGCTTTTAGCCAAGTTTATAGTGAGCATCAGGAGTAAAAAGCAGCAAAGCCAACTCTTAGAGATGGACTAAATGCATTTTTCATAGTGACATAAATATGAGCCTCTGGGGGGGAGGGAAGAATGTTGCAGTTTGTATCTAAGTAGGCCTTGTTGGAAGAGGAGGGTCACCGGGGAAATAACCTGCAAGTCTATATTCCTGTCCCCAGCTCCTCCCTTTTGCTCTCTACTTCCTGGATAACATGAGGTGAGTAGCCTTTTATCCATCAAGCCCTTCCACCATGCTGTTTTTACCTTGGAGCCAGCTGACCATGTACTGAACACACTGGAAAAATGTGAGCCAAAATAAATCTCTCTTTCTTTAAGTTACAAGTGTCAGCATCCGGAATGTGACTAAACATATATCATTCACCTTCAGTATAAAATAGTGAGAATTCATGGAAATCCCTGCAATAACATCTTTTTTGCTCAATGGCACTCCAAAGCACTCTTCTGAATAGAAAAGGGGTAGAATTATAGACTTCACACTAGGCACTGGGTATAACCCCATTATGCCCTTGAGTCTTGATTTTTATAAATAAGCTGAAAAACACTGAGTTAAGATAATCAGAGCACAGATTATCATCCTTGGAATTGATCTCAAAGAGAATAATAATCCTTTCTATCCATATTTATTCACTTTGCAAATGCAATACTAATATGCCCACATTATTTCATTTGATTCACACAATTCTCTGTGCTGATAATTGGCAATAGAAAATACTCTCCCCATTTTAAAAATTAATTAATTAATTAATTAATATGTTAGTGGTGGTGGTGGTACCAGGGATTGAACCCAGGGCCTTGCACCTGCTAGGCAAGTGTGCTACCACTGAGCTACCTCCCCTCTCCCCATTTTAGAGAGGATAAATTGAGACCTTAAGAGAAGATTGCCCTGTGGCCCTACAATGAGTCAGAACAAGAACCTCCACTTCCGGACTTAGAGTCCAGGCTTCTGCTCCTCCTTAGACAAACTTCACTAGCTTATGGGTAATTTCTGCTGCCCCCCAAATTTAGTTATCATTTAGTCGTTGGCTTAGGAATGGAACTGAAGGAAAGGGATGGAGGCATGGTCCAGATCCTTCTTTGCTTTGCATAAACTACAGTACTCCATTCTCTTGGTAAGATGCCAATCTGTGCACTGCCAAGCTTCTTGGGCAGCGGGCCCAGAAAACTATCTGGCTGAACAAAGGACCCCACAAGGATGTCCCAAGGGCAAGAGTGTCACATGCCAAGTGGGAGTGGGTTGTAGGCTGAGGTGAACTCACCAGAGCTGCCCAGGTGCAGAAGGGCTCATGGGCTGCCATGCCTGGTGCAAATTAACTTGTGATATATCCACCGTTATCACTGTCCATTCTGCAGAATCTAGCATGCTCACTACCCATCTTCCCTCTAAATACCACTCTTCTCCACCTCCTATTTGGGCCTTACCTCCATCAAGACTACGGGACATGGTGTACCGTTTGCTGGAGGAACGCTCAAAGAAGGGTGCGGGTCGGTCGATGAGAGCGCTGGCCTGGCGTGTCTGTGCTTGGGTTCTTCCACTATACCGGAACTTGGAGCCCATGACCAGGAAACCCTTGGGTGGGGGCTCAGGGGATACTAGCCTGCAGTGGAGGGATGGAGGAGAGGAGGGAAGTTCAGACTTGCGTTGCCAGGCCCAAGTTTAGACCGACAAGGCCTTTATCCCACAGCCCCATCAACTATGAAACTTCAGAGTGGTCCAGAAAGGAGAATACTGGGAGAAGTGGGAGGTCTTTCCCGGAGTCTCCTAACTCCTCTTGCTACTCCCCTGCACACTCATAGCCTTTGCCTCACCCTGTCACCCTAGCCCAGGGTTAGCTCACCGGAAGAATGTGTGGTGTTCGATGCAGACCTTCCACAACCTCTTGGCTGACCGATGGTTTGGAAGTTTAAAGCCAATTGTGCTCTCAAACTGCTCATACTGGAAAACCAAGAAGCAGGGTTAGAGGCAGGGCCAGCACAATCAGGCTATTCTTTCCAAACCTCTTCTCAGACATGTGTGACTTTAGCTTGGTCATTCATGTAATCAACAAGGTGAGTTAAGCCTGTCTTCTGTGACAGATTCAGTGCTAAATACTAGAGACACTACAGAAACCAAGACAGAAGATACTAGATGTGAAGGTCTCAGATAATAAATAAGGAGACAAGGTAATTGCAGATGTTTATGAGGGCTAGGAGGCAGAAGATAGAACCTAGTAACAGGCTTTAGGTCAATGAGTACATGGCCTTGAAGGGGGTCATAGGATGTGGTGTCTTCTCTTTCTTTTTCTACATCCTGGCCATGAGGTGAACAGTTTGTTCCTCCACCTGTTCCTGCCATGATGTACTGCCTTGCCACAACCCAAAGCAATGGGGCAGTCAGACATGGACTAAAACTCCAAAACTGAGAAAAAAAAAACTGACGAAGAAACCCTATTTCTATATATTTTTTTCAGTAACAGCTGACTAACACATGAAGGAGCTATCTATGTGAGAAGACGGGGAAAAGACCTTTATTTAGGTAGAGGGACCATCACATACAAAAGTGGGAAAGAGCTTGACTTAAGAATTGCAGAGAAGCCCACAGGGGCATGAAGCAGTGTGGCAAGAGAGAGGTGAGAGAGGCAGGTGGCTGTCAGAGCTGGACTCCAGTCTCAGAGCTAAAGAGAGCTCCGAAAAAGTTTAGGCAAAGAATGTGGGCAGAGTTGGGAGAGAAGTTGGCAGGATCTGGCTTATGGGGAGAGGCAGGAGGGCCAGTGAGAGGGACTGTATAGAGACACAAGTGAGAGACAAGGCTTCTGGTAGCTGGTGCCGTGGAAAGAAGAGACTAGTGCGTCACAGTTACTCTAGTGGTAGAATCAAATGGGCTCTGAGATGGGTGAGATGTGGAGGCTAAAGGAAAACAGGTACGGACACATGTTTACATGTGTATGTAGTCACATACTGTGTGTCACTTAGTATATGTAGATGCTGAAGCACTACATGAAAACAAACACCTGTACACACATTTACTTAAATGTCTAATGTGAACATGTAGTTATCCTATATATGTTCTCATGTATCTGTATGTGCTTGTCCACACACACCCAGGGTATGAGGTCTATGTAGAAAGCTACAGAAGAGGGAAGGAGCTCTCTGTCTTCCCTACACCCTGGCATCCTATCCACATTTCTAGGCAGGAAAAGCCCAGATCAGCTTCCAGGGTCTGCCGCAACCCATTAACCCCAGAGAGGAACAGGGCTCCCAAGGCAAGCTTACCTCCCCAGGCCGGATCTTGATATAGAAGTTACTCCTCTTGTACGAGATCTTGAGAATCTTGGGCCAAGCAAAACGATTGATTCTCAGACGGTCCCGGTAGATGAGCAGGCCATTGGCACAGACACCTAGCATGATGTCAATGCCCTCAGAGTCCTGCATGAGAAGGGACCACGGAAAGGGATGCCTGGCATCCATGCACGAAGTAGCTGGTGACCCACCCCAGATCCCTCCCTGAGCTCTGCTGGTAATAAGCCCTCCAGAGCATCAGGAGAGCATCCTTGCTGGAGTCCCCTGACCAACCCCACGCAGCCATCCAGTCATTGATTCAGTTATTCAGTCACTGACTCACTGCTCACTTGTTCTAGTATTTGCTCTGTAAATCAATCAATCAATCATTCAGCAAACATTTAGGTACACACTCAGTGCCAATCCATAGGATATGTGCTAGGGATACAGCAATAAATTAAGGTCTATGTCTTTCATTCATTTGATCTCAATTGAATGGTGACAGAAACAAGTTCTTAAGGAAACAACAAGGAGCAAATGATAAAAATCATAAGCAATAAAAGGTGATGAACTTTGGGGAACCAGAAATGAGAATAGAAAAGTTCCACATTGGAGACAACACAAGGTCTGGCACACCAAGCCTCTGCAGGAGCCTGATAGTGCATCAGGGGCACCACTGTGTGCCAGGGGGGTCTGGGGCTCGGTGGTACCTTGGCATGGTGCAGATCGACTCCATACATGGAGAGCTTCTTGGCATTCTCAAGGAAGTGGATCTCTGCTTCACCTGGGGTCATGCCCCTGAGGGAAAGAAAGTGATCACCAGGGCCAGGGCCTGCTGACTGAAGGTGGCTTAGTACTACCGTATGTGCTAGCTACTGTTGCAGGCACTTCACAAATACTCACTGAATCCTTATCACAACTCTATAAGGTAGGTATCAGGTTATTCACATCTTACAGAACCTCTGCTTCTAGGAAGGAGGGTGGCTGAGACTCATCTCAGTCCCTCCTTTCTGTCTTCAGGGCAGTATGGTGAAGCAGCCCCCCACTGAATTCAGTCTACCCAATCCCATTTTTGTAGAGTCAGATCTACAGTAGATCCTTGGCTTATGAACTCAATTCATTTGCAAGGGCTGGTTGTAACTTAAGTTGATCAACTGCAGGCTCAGGCTCCTCTGCACAGCCTTCAGAGTCTCTCTCCTGTATGATTTTAGGCCACACTTTCTTCCAGGCAGATCTCAGTGTCCTTAGAGAGACACTGGCTCAGAATTTCTCAACCCCACATAGGAAAGGATGTTGTAATGTCCCTTCCAGAACTCTTTAAGGGTTAAATCTGTATCTGAGACCATCTGGAAGCACAAGCAGCTGGCATTCGGGTTGTAACTCAAGATTTTGATTGTAAGTTAAAACTAAAGTTCTGGTTGTAACCTAAGTTTTTCATATGTCAGGCTGGTCATAACTTCAGCGTGCACTGTACTTCCTTCTTGGGAAGGGTTGGATTGGAGTCAGGATTTTTGCCTCATTTGCCACTGAGTTGAGTGTGAGCTACAAATCCTGCTCCTCCATAACTGTGAAACCACTGCTGAAGACATCATTCATTATAATCACCCAGCGGCTCCTAAATTATTACCCACATAAGACATTTCTCTCCGAATTTAGTATCAGAAGCCATTTAATCTACCTTGAGGAGCAGGTGCACAGTTTCCTTTCTGAAAAGAAGAGTTATGTAATCGATCAAGGTTCTTTCTGGAAACTCAGACATTTCACACTTAGTACTACCATATGTGTTAGCTGCTGCTGCAGGCACTTCACAAATACTCACTGAATCCTTATCACAACTTTATAAGGTAGGTATCAGGTTATTCATATCTTACAGATGAGGAAGCTGGCACAGAGAGGTTGAATAATTTGCTCAAGGGCGCACTTCTATTAAGAAAAAGTCAGGATTTGACCACAGATAATGTAGCTCCCAAGTCTATGCTTTTAAGTACTTCATTACATCTGTCTCTTATATTCTCTGGGCCTCACTTCCCTGGCCTCTGTCTGCCTCTGAGCTGGTGTGTGGGAAACTTGTGTAAAACTCTAGATGTCAACGTGTTTTAAGTCCAAAGAGCTGTAAAGACAACCACTAGCATTTCTTCAGCCCACATTGATCTGAATGTCTCTCTCTGAGTTATGGATCTTGCAAATCCCCAAGGAATCTTGCTATCTAGGACACAGATGACAGGCAGGCTGCCCTATTCTTATGCCCACATGGCTACAACTGAACAATTACATCCAACTCATCACAATACCACAGCAGTCAGTACTAATCAAGCAGAGTGGGTGTGTGAGTCTAACAAAGATAACTCTGGTGGGCTCCTCTCCACAAATACAGGACCTCTCCACATCTGGCCCTAGCCCTCCTCTCCAGGCGCAGCCCACAGCACATACCTCCATGGCAATGAGATAGTATCACCATAGCCATTCCTTCAGGTACAGCACTTTGCCATTTATAATGCACTTGCACATCAGTTATCACACTGGGTTCCCATAACAATCTTGAACTTGGAGGTTAAGCACTTTCAGCTTAAAATGACCACGGAGTTCATTGTGATCCGGGTTTAACCCCTCAGGAGTAGTATCCCTAGCAGATCAGTCATTTGGAAATAGCAGTACAGGGAATGGGACGATTTTAATTGTTACAATAACAGAGGGATGTTTATGGATATTTAATGCCTGGGACTCAGGGATGCTAAATGTCATGTGCAATGAATTCTCCTGCCCCAAATACCAGTAGTTGAGAAACACTGATCATCTAAGACCAAGCATTTACAGGTGAACGATGAGGCTTCCAGAAGTTAAATAAACAACCTACAATCACACATCCAGTTCATTATCTTCTAACTCCTGGAACAAAGTGCTTTCCACAATTTGTCAACTACTCAACCTCTCAGTTCAGACAGCAACCCTAAGAGCCAACATGTGTGTGTCTTTAATATGTGCCATATGGTCCTCCCAACAACCCAACCGGGTGGGTTTACTAGCACCACACTGAACAGATGAGCACACCAAAGCACAGGGAAATGAAACAATGTGCCAAGTTCCCCCAGTTAGAAAGTGACAGAGCCAGATGGCAAACTCAAGCAGGCTGGCATTTGAGTCCAAACTTCTGAACTTTACTCCAAGATGTAGACATCAGGATATTTAGCTACAGACATGGAGTAGTTATTATTACTATCCCTATAATAATAATTCTATAACAGCTATTATCAACTCAAGGGGGTAGGTAAAGAAACTGATTCCCAGAGCCCACAGTTAGGGAATTTTAACACCTATTCAATGGTGGCAAACCCAAGGCACATGTGTTATTTGTTTTTCTTTTAAGATAAAAGATGGGAATGTGTGAATGTGTTGGGAATATTGTTTTTTCTAAACTAAAACCTCAGTATTCAGGTTTAATTGTTGTGTTGGCACTTTGTGATAAATAAATGGGTTTGGAGTTTCAGTGTGGACACTTGTCTCTAAAAGGTTCGCCTACACTCAAAAGAAGTTTAAGAAACTGAAGCCTGGAGAGAGCGTTTGAGGTCATGCAGCTAGTCACTGTCATTCCTATCTGAAGAGCATTTACTCTCAGACAAACCCTCATTCAGGGCAGCGCCAGGAGGCGTATGGATACCACAGCAACCAGGGGCCTATGATGTGCAGGGCTGCAAGGAGGCTACCAGGCCCTCTCACCTGTATGTCTTGTGCAGCTCCATGATTCTCTCTTCCAGCTCCCGGGTCTGGTTTGGGGCAAAGCGGAGCTCACTGACATAGTTGCCTACATGCTCCTCGGCATCATAGTCACCAAGCTCAGCCTGCACGGCATAGGAGCCCAGCAGGGCATGCGTGACGAAGGAGCAGGGCAGCCGGCCCGTGATGATATCTGCTCGCAGCTGCAAACACAGGTAGTACCTGGAGAAAGGACAGAGAGGGAGTGGGCTCAGGCCCCAGGTCCAGTGGGGCCATCAGAACCAAAGAGATGAACACAGCTCAGCAAAAATGGATACCCTTAGATACTGGCATTTCATGGGTTGATAATTTGGTTGTATCCCATGAGATGGCTTTGAGACATTTCAAATGACTTTCAGCATTTTGTTCATTTCTGAATTTGTAATTTCTAATTCATTTTCGAGCTCACTAGAACTACTCTGCTGGCTTTGCCCTTTAAAATTAATATCATGTAGTTTTAATTATATAACTAATATATTCTTATATAGGGGAAAATGCAAACTTTAGAGGTGATTCTAAATTTCATCTTATGCTCATTCTCATTCTGAATCTAAGGTCGCCAGTTATCCATGCGGTATTCCAGACATTTCCCCTTCGTGGAGACACAAAAATGCATGTGGTCGTGATGATGAGTGTGTTTAACACATAAATGATACCGAAGGCTACATCTGATTCTACAGCTCTATTCGTCAGGCCCAGGGATGCACCTTAGAGCCCTTCCCATGTCAGTAAACACCACTCTACCTCATCCATTTTAACTTCTGTACCTTACTCCACATCCCAAATGGACCTGCCTGCCAATGCTTGCCCAAAACTTTTTATTTTGCCTCCAGCTGTAAGTGAATTATCTAAAAACAACAATAACAAATCGGTTTAAAGAAACATTTCCAACCACCAGTCCATGATGTTTTATAACTCGCATGCACACTTGGATGATTTTACAATTTTTAGAACCATTTAAAACCATTTTGGTATAGCTTTTCTGATTACTGTATATATATTTTAAAAAATGATTTGGTTCGTTATCAGCCAGCAATGCTTCCCTGCCCATTTTTGCCATATTTCACCATTTTTTCAACTGCCTATAATCTCTTCCTTTTAAGTGGCTTTTCTCAATACAATTTTTAGAGCTCTATGACATTATTTCACAGTCAGAACTGAAACCCTAGTGACAGAGGGAGGGGGAAAAGGAGAGAAGGAGAAGGGACATAAAAAGAATTAAGATGTGTTATGTAGATATACCAGTTCCCCACAATGAATGTAATCATTAGGTACTGCAAATGTGTACTAATAAAAGTAAACATTTTTAAAAAGAACTGAAATCCTAGCAAAAGTATATGCAGTCTCAGTGTGTGCTCAGGGCCAAGCCACAAGATTAGAATCAGCTGTAGCTCAAATATCATAAGCATCCAGTATAGGCCTGTGGCATTTTGTTCAAAAGTCTGAAGATTCAGAAATCTTTGCCAAATGCTCTGACCAATCCTTCATTTCAATCAATTTGTCATTTTGACCAGTTTATTTTTGGCCTAACTATTTATGACTAAATCAGCTGCTCTTACCACCCCATGTCCTGGGGCCATCTGTGCTGGGCACAGCTAACTTTCTTCCTGGTGTCCCCGCAAGCCCAATGCCCAGAGTCTGGCACAAAAAGGAGAGGCACTGGTGGGCAAGACCACAGGGATGGGGACTGAATTGGCCTGAAGCTCAGATCTGGCTGCTGTCACATTGGCCTGGAGCTGACCTCAGGGCTCAAAGTAGGGCTAATGAGGCCAAGTCCTGGGGCCTGATCTATTCCAGGAACACCTGTCTTATCTCTCAAGGCCAGAGTCAGCATCTTGACCTTGGTCTGTTGCTTAGCAAAGAGTAGGCAGGCATTAAGAGACTGATGGAAAGATGGGAGTGGTTTATCACCTTCCCACTGCAGAACTCCAAGGCCGTGTTTTATGTTGGGGTATAGGGCCCACTGCATGGATGGCACAGCCCCAGGATAACCTGAAGTGAGACCATCTGTTTGAAAGAGGCTTAGATAGAAAGAAAGGCCTCTACCTGCTTCCTGGTTTCCAGATGCAGGATGAACCCATGTACATTCCCACCCTCGTGGTGTTTCGTACTCCCTACCTACTGGTTCTGAAGTACAGGACTGCACTTGTAATCCCTGTTCACCCCAGCAGCCCGCCCACGCTTGCTGCCATAGAGACCACATGGTTCTTTTGACCTCCATACACCCCATATACACCTAGACACTGGGTCAAACTCGCACAGGCGAAGAACTGACAGTTCCTTCTTATCTCTAACACTGAACACCACTGGTCCACCAAGCCTTTATGTGTTGGGTTTGTCTCAACATGAGGATGGCCCACGCTGTTTTTTGAAGTTTACATTGTTTTTAACATTTAAAATTTGCGGTTTTCACTGTCAAATCTCTAGTTTCACCTTAACAATAAAGCCCTCTCCCCACTGGGCAGCGACTACTTATAGCTGAACAGCAACCATTTTAGGTGGCCTGTCTTTTTCAATTCATGACGGGCCCACGGCCCCATGACACCTCCTTCTCTGACGTCAAGGGTCAGCTTCTGTCGACCACATTTGTGCTCATTTCTCTCACACCGTCTGCTTTCTTTGCCAGTGTCCTGGCCTCACCAGAGCTCTGCATATACAGCATACAGGTAACCACATCCACAGACCATAGAGCCAGCGTGCTCAGCCCTCCCTCCACAGCCCTCACCTTGTGATATCTTCTGTCAGCTGGGCCGGGTCAGGGGGGTAGAACTTGACAGTGAAGGCAAAATTCCAGGGACTGCCTGAGAGGAGAAGACCGGGGAAGGTCAGAGAAGACCAGGGGAGGTCAGAGAAGCCCAACCATCCCCGTGGGTGGCCCAAATGCACCAGCCTGTAGGCAACTTTTCAAAATCTCCTTCTATTTCAGATCTATGGAAAAATCTAGCCAGGAAGCCTGGAACATTTTTACCACTTGACAGGTGCAGAAAGTGACGTTCAGGTTAGGAGACTTGTGAGCTAGCAGAGGGGAGGAAAGTAGAAGGAAAAACATTGCATGCCAGGTATGTACACTGTGAATTACTTCACAAACATCGCTTCACTGAATTCACTATCACCCCGTAAGTCCTGTGATTAGCCCCACCTTGCAGATGAGGACACTGAGGCAGGCTGAGGCAATAAGATGGCCAGCTTTAGGCATGTTACAGAACGTTAATCTTCATAAGCATCCTGATGAGTTAGATGAAGATTCTGAGAGGTTAGGTCACTCTCCAGGGGTCACTCAGCTAGTTGGTGGCAGAGAACAGGTGTCTAAACTGTGGTCTCCTGACCATAAGAACTCTCTGGAAAAAAAGAACCTCAAGGGGACACAATCCTTGCCTCAGGGATGATAACAGTGATAACAAGTAATAATAATAATAATAATAATAATAATAATAACAACAACAATAATAATAGCTAGTGCAAGGGTATACTGTGACAAGGCAAAGTTGTAAATGTCACGCAGATGGTAACTCACTTAATCCTCACCACAATCCTAAAGTTAAGCATTGTCATTATACTATTTTACAGGTGAGGAAACTGAGGCACAAAACAGTTAAACAGCACAAGAAGTAGGGCCAGGGATTTAGCTCAGCGGCACAGTACCTGCCTGGCAAGCTCGAGGTCCTGAGTTCGATCTTCAGTACCAAAAAGACAAAAAACAAGAAGTAACGTGGACTCAAATCTAGGCAGTCTGGCCTCTGTGTCTGTCCAGACTGCCTCAGGGGAGCTGGAAGAACACAGCCCCTGAACTGGGTGCTCTATGTTGGGTGCTGGCCATGCTTTTATCATTTAATGTTACTCCCACCTCATGAGACAAGAATTACCAGTTCACTCGCCAGGGAAAAACAGAGCCCAGAGGACTTTCCCAGGTGTCCTGGGTGATGGGAGGCTCAGAGGAGATATACCCAACTCTGAAGCCCAGGACTCAGTGCACATGCGGCTGCCTTAGGAAGGCTGAGGGCTGCCACAGCCACAGAAAAGAGAAGAAACTTGCTTCTCTGTGCCCAAAGAGCAGGGCTAGGATGAATGGTGGGGAGTTACAGGGGGAGGGACAGAGGCCGGAGCTCTACTGGAGGGGACACTTGTAGCTTAAGGTGTCACAAGGAGCAACTGTCCACAAGACTGGTCTGTGCTGGCAGCAGCCGTGTACATGCTCTGGGGACAGATGCTCAAGTTTGACCATTCATCCTGGCTGCTTCTCTTTTCCAAGCTCTTAGTATTTAATGTTGAACACTTGGCCCCCTGCATATGCTGTGATTCCTTCTCTGGAGCTGCTAGAGGTCAGCCTGAGTCCAGCCCTAGGACCTGTGTCCCCAAGAGGAGAGTGCTCGGCCTATGTGGCTGCTCTTTGTC
This sequence comes from Fukomys damarensis, assembly GCF_012274545.1. Lineage (NCBI taxonomy): Eukaryota > Metazoa > Chordata > Mammalia > Rodentia > Bathyergidae > Fukomys > Fukomys damarensis. The sequence goes on from NW_022900934.1 coordinate 22,819,293, forward strand.
TCCACCTGACAGGAAACTACAGGAAGAATTCCTCAAGCCCCTTCCTGCAGAGTCAGCTGGCATCTCTGGGCCCAGCTGCCTGCTGTCATGGCAACAGGCTTGGCTACAGCTTTCCAGCCAGGGGACCAGGGAGCCAAGGGGAGGGGCTCTGGGTGGAGGCATCTCTGCCTCCAGGCCCCAGGTTTCCACCTACTACAGGCACCTTGCTGAAGCCACTCACCCCCGAGACACACACACACACACACACACACACACACACACACACACACACACACCGCGCGCCCACTTCAGCCATTTGAAAGCTGCCCCACTTCTCCCAGCATGCCCTTTCTCTCTAGGACAGAAGCACAGCTTGTAGGACTGCATGTCTGCTTCTCCTCATGTCCTGAACAGAGGTTGGAAGGTCAGGGCTAAAGACTAGCTCAGCCAATATTCGGTTCTGTGACCATGTGTGAGTAACTGCCTCTCTTTGGGCCTATGAGGAATGGGCCCTGAAGTCTGCACTAGCTCTAGACAGCAGGGTGGCTGTTTCCCAGGCCATCTGTCTCCTTGTCCTGGAAGACTGCAGGTGACATCTGAATGCATTTATGAGTCCCCTGTTAACTTGTTGTGTGACTGCCCAGCTATTTCTCTTCTCAACCAAAGTCCTCAAACTTGTCATCCATAAAACAATGGTCAACAATATCCTGCTTTCCCAAGACCTGCTATGGAGAGAAAAGGAGCTTTTGGGTCGAGATGCACTTTCCAGAGTCAGAGTGAGCAGCACAGCCGGCATCCCACCCATCCTTCCACTGCACCCCATCCACAGCCAGCCACTCACTCCGGATCTGCTTCTTGATTTCCTTGGAGGGGTCCAGCCAATTCTGAAAGAGAAGACAGAGTTCTTCAGAGGAAAGATGGAGGAGAGGCCCAGATGGGGTTGGGAGAGAGAAATAGTCAACTGGCAGCTTCTAGTGGGGAATGCACTGCCCCGGCTAAGCTTCTGGGACCCTTTTCCTTGGGATTGGGAGGTGAGGGGGACAAGGCTGGATTTCCCACCAGAGTTGGGATCCAAAGCTATGGTCTGAAATTGGCCATGGGCAGCCACAATAACCAGATATTGAGCCACAGTGGGAAGGGGGACAGTCAGGCAGGAGCCTCCAAGAGTGGGGAAAAAGCACTGGCTTGGGGCCACCTCCACTCCTTCAGGCAACTCATGCAGTCATGGTGGGGTTCTCAGATATCCATCTGGGGTTATTTACAAGTCACCAAGGAAGGACTGGAGTTGGGGTGGAGACAGAAGGCCAACAGCAGATACGGCTGTTAGGTGCCTAGTGAAGACCCGATGGAAACCCTGGGATATGGACATGACTGTGGAGGCCTAAGGGAAGAGGCCCACTCCCACAGCAGCCCCCACCAGGTACCTTCTGGCTGTCAGCATCACAGAAGGTCAGGCCAAAGTAGTCCTTCTCCAGGAGGTTGAGGTGCTCACAGACCAGATCAAACAGTACCTGGCCCCGGCCATGCTTCTAAAGGGGAAAGCAAAGCTATCATGAGATTGGGATGTACTTTAGGATGGGATAAGTGATTCCTGGGGCTCCACCAGAATAACAAGAAAGTCCCTGAGAGCTTTCTAGCACCCAGGTGAGACCTCCTGACACCTGGCTCTGCTTTCTGAGTCTTAAGGGACCCTGGAGGTGACAATGCCCAGCTCATCCAGGTCCTTCCAAGTCCTGCTAGGGTCTCTCTAGCCCATGGACCTGCTGGCTTGGGGGTAAGTAGAATTGTGAGTGTGGAGAGTAACTGATTTCTCCTTCCTTTACAGCATCAAGAGACAGAAGAGAAAACCAAAGTCCTAAGCTTTGGGTAGGAAAGGAAGAGGAGAATCTTTTGAAAAAATGAGAGGCATAGGCAGGAAAAAGCGGGGAGCCTGGGACTCAGGGTCACAGTCATTCTCCTTTTCCTGGCCTTTCCCCTCACAGGAAGACTCAGTGAAAAACAAAAGCAGCCCCATCTAGATAGCCACCCCTAGCTGGGCAGCAAATGAGGAAGCAGAGAGGTATGTAGGCTCTCCTTCAGCCTCTGCCAGAAGTACTGCTGTCACAGCCACCACCCGACTCTCCTCCACTAACCACACAGCAAAGCCTGGGATACTCTGAGCCACTATTCCGGCCTGAGGATTCAGCATGACAGAGCCCAGGACCAGGGAGCATATCCCCAACCCACAGGAGTAAAGGCAAACACAGGTAATAGGATCCAAGGTAGGAGAAACGTAAGGTAGCAGAGAAGTAGGGGGCTCCAGAGAGAGAGTGTGAGTGAAGGCCCTGCAGGATACGGCTGGGTCCCCACACACAAGGATGAGGCATGGTAAAGAATTTCTGAGCCTGGAGGAGCCCATCCAAGGGAGTAGACCTCACCTGGCCCAAACCCTTCATGTGCTGCTGGGGCGGCTGAAGCAGCACTTCGGGACATGGACCATAAGAAGGCCCTTTGAGGAAGGTGTTTGCTCGGAAGAAATGCATAGAGAAATTGTAAAACCATGCAAGGAAGACAGGCCTGGCCTCCCAGGGTTCAGAAGTAAGTCATGTCCCTTGAAACCAAGGCATGTGCCTAAAGAGCTCAGCAGCGAGGCCACCCTCTGAACTCCTCCACACACGTGGAGAAACGCTGGCCGTGGTGCCTGGGCAGGAGTAGAACCCCTAAAGGACATGGGGCTCCGGGGATGGGGAGAGGGAGAACTCAGACTAATAATAATGAGTCTGAGCCTGCACACGTCAGAAGACATGAAACACGGAGCCAGAAGGGCTGGGGAAGAAGCATCTGTTGTGTCACTGCTAGGGGGCAGGGCCACACCACAGGGGTTCCTACACAGATGAATGCTTCCTTCCAACGGCCCACCTCCCTACGCCTTCGCGTGCAATCTGCAGGTGACTAGTTTGTCCTGGAGAGTAGAGGTGGCGCCCTGGACAGGAGTATTCACAAATTCACAAGGAGGGGAGGACCCCTCTCTCTACCAGACAAAAAAAAAAAAAAAAAAAAAGGTAGGAGTCTAAGCATTAGTCTCTGCAGGGTGAGACAGAAGAGTTCGGTTTCTGGGCCCACTGGGCTGCAGATCAGTCTTTAGATAGGAGCAACCTTGCCAAGGTTCAGCCACCCTGAGAAACCTTTTCCTAGTGCCAGCTTTGTGGCTTGTCTGATTCTGTTTGCAATCATAATCTTAGTTTTCTGGGCCTTGGCAACACCATCTGCACAAAAGAGGGCCAGGCCAGGCCATCTCTCTGGACGCTGCAATTGTTCCAGGACTCCTCTGGCGTGGCTCAGGCTGAGCACACACAGGAGCTGCCCAGCCTGAGGCCAGCTGACCGGGGATGGGGCATATGGCACTGGGTGCTCTCCTACCTCCACCTCACACTCGTACTCAGAGGCATCGAGCAGAGTGACTCGGCAGATGGCACTCTTGTACTTCTTGGCAATCTTCTGCGGTGATTTCTGAGCCTTGCTGGGTGTGGTCCTCTCTGACAGGCCATCGGCCTCGCAGTAGTCTTTCTCCTCCATGTCTAGGCTCTGTAGGCCCAATCGAGGGAAGAGTTTGGTCAGTGAGATTGAAACTACGGCCTTTCACACAAACAAGAAGCAATTGGTTTGGGGGTTTTTGTCTTTGTTTGTTGTTCTTCTTTTTTGTTTTTTCTGAGACAGGATCTCGCTATATAGTTTAGACTGGCCTTGAACTCATTCTGTAGACTGGCTTAGAACTCATGGCAATCCTCCTGCCTCAGCCTCCCAAGTGCTGCGATTACAGGCGTGTGCCACCATGTCAAGCACAAGGAGCAACTGGAACAGCTGGGGCACAGACTGATCCCAAAATGAGAGTTACTTCCGTCTGAGACTCAGGGAGTATCCAGGGGCCATGGCTGGTGTGTGCAGGAAGAGAGCTTGAGTCTCTAAATGCAGTAAGGATCAGAATCTCTCTCACAAGATACCACTGGCAGGGGCATCTACTGCAGGCAGCTGTATCCCACAAAACCAAACCTGTGGCTAAAGCTCTGTCTCCCTAGAACAGGGCACAAGTTAGGAGGACATCTGTCTAGTCTCCTCCTCATCTGCCACTGAGTTTTGTATGAGGCTGGGAGCTGCAGACAGATCTAACAGAGGGAAGGGCCAGGGCCCTACCTGAAATCCTTTGTTGACTGTGGCCTAGTCCTTGCCCTCTTTGAGCCTGGTGTGAAGTAAGGGATGTGTGAATTAGAGGACTCGAAGATTCCTCAAGTCTACTGTAGTTTTAGAGTGATGAGTTTTGCTCTAGAGTCAAACAGGGCTTGCCAAGCTAGAATGAAAAGCTCACAGGTGGGGAAATAAAGTTGAAAGAACACCATTTTTGAGATAAGCTCTAAGTTTGACTTCCATTTCTGTCACTGTGTGGCAATGTGACTTTGGGTAACCTGCTCCATCCCACTGAGCCACGATTTCTCTAAATGTACAATGGGAACTCAACACCTACCCTCTGAGGTTCGGGAGAATTAAATTGAAAAATGACCACAGTGCCCCTAGGATAAGTGCTCATGTAACAGGTCATGGATAAATCTTAGTTTGCTTCTTTCTTCCCTGCTGAGAAAATACTGTGGCCTTAAGAACAGTACATGAGGCCTGGCCAGGCGTGTGTGTGTGTGTGTGTGTGTGTGTGTGTATGATACCGGATGATCTCAGGTTCTACCTGTTCAGCAGGCCGAGTGTCCTGCTGGGGCGGATGCTTCTCATTGGAGTTGGCCTCTGGGTGGCCGTGGCCTGCAGGGGTCACGGGGGTAGTCACAGCTGCGGCAGCCTCAGGCTGTTGGGGAGCCTCCTCCTGAGCCTTCTTCACCTCAGAATCAGGGCCTGTCTCTGTTGTCATGGTGACCAGCACGCCTGCATTGGCATGAAGGAGAGCATGTGACTGGAGAGGGATGGTGATAGTGTGACAGCCAAGGGGGCAGGAACCACATGCAGAGAAAGACAGATGGAGATAAATGGACAAAGAGCCAGAGAGAAAGAAGGAGGGAGGGAAGGAGAGAGGAAACAAGGAGAGGGGAGTCATAAGCAGTGAGGGGTTAGTAGTGGCAGCCTAGGTCATAACCCCACCCCCACGCTGTAGCCAGTTTTTTAGGGATTCCAGTCTCTGGGTCCAGATCCGGAATCTGGTTACTTTCTATGTATAATAGAGTTCGCTCCAGGGAACTCTACTCTGCCGGGAACACAGGGGTCATTGAGTGACCAGCTCTAGGCAGGATGCTAGCCTGCTGTCTCTCTGGCCATAGTGTCTGGCACACAATAGCCCCTCAATAAACGCTGGATAAGCTGAACTCAATCAAAGTAGCTCTGGATGCTAGGCCCTTTAGGCAATGAGTTCAGGCAAGCCTCTACAATCCCCAAGCTGCTTCCTGTACACACACACACACACACACACACACACACCGAGCCTGGCTTCACAGGGCTGCTGTCAGGATGAGTCCACAACAGGTAGGCACTTAAGAAAAACACATTGCTCTGTCCATGCAAAAGTTGGCAGAATAGAACTCGGGACCAAGCCTGTTCACAATTGCTTCACCTCTCTGGGACTCATCTACAAAGTGAGAGACTTAAGGGAGCCATCTCTGGGACAAGGTATTCATGACATTTTCCTTGTGAGAATTAAATCAGGAGATTCCAGAGAGAGTCAAGGACCCACTGCCCAGTCAGTCTGTAGGAATTTGGCCAGTTGCAGAGAAAAACAAAGAGAAAAATATTTCATGACAAAGCAATAACTTCAACAATTTATCTTTGTGTTTTATACATTTAGTAAAAGACCTGAAAGGACACCACAGTAAAGATCTGAAGGGAGCACACTGGTAATCCTGGCACTTGGAAGGCGGAAGGCAGGAGGATTGCCACTAGTTTGAGGCCAGCCTGGGCCACATAATAAGTTCAAGGCCACCCTGAACTACATAGAAAATCCCTAGAGGAGTGGAGAAGAGGGAGAGGGAAGGGAAGGAGAAAGAGAAAGAGGCGTTAAAGGAAAAGTGAAAGAAAGTCATGGAAATTGGGTAGGATAAGGAATGACTTTGGAATGACTTGTATCTTTTTGAAGATGGTTAGACGGATGCATACATAGATGGAAAGACAGATATTAACCCATAAGCTTTGCTTTTTATTGTCTTAAAGGTAAAAGCACTCTTTCTTGACTTCAATTATTGGATCCTCAAAAAAAAAAACAAAAACAAAAACAAAAACTTTGGAGCTAAAACCAGGAAACAAAGAAAAGGGTAAGAATTCTCACTCCTCCTTTCCTCTAAATCTATCAAACTGCTGCACATAAAAAAGATTCAAACTAGACCTGGCAGGCCCTTCCCTGATCCCATCTACCACAGAAGACCTCTGATGGCAGACAGATAGACAGACAGACAGACACAGGCTCCTCTGGGCTAGCTACATGCTTCAGGCTCCCTTCCCACACTGCCTTTTCCCTACTCCTTGGGGTTGTGAGGATCAAATCCAAGGCCCTGAACACAATGGGTAAGTGCCCTACTATTGAGCTATACCTGCAGCACATCATTTTTATTATTTAGTTTTTCTCTCTGCATTCCTGTGGGCATTTGCCTGGTCCTCTGAGTAGCCCACTCAGCCACAGGAGAGCTCCAGGGCTCTGAAGAGATCATAGGCATCCTGAACCCCTATACAGCAGGTCACAAGTGGAAGGCTCACAAGTGGGAGCTCACAAGCAAGGATGTGTTATAACTGAAGCCACTGTCAAGATGAGCAGAAAGGCAAGGTGTTGGTTATATCAACTCATCCCCACCCACAGAAGCTTTCGCCTCAAGCCATTATCCTGGGCCTTAGGGGTACAACTCCATGTCGTAGCTACACAAAGGTTCTCACCACTCACATGACACCTGGGCTAGCATACAAAGTGATAAGAGCTGCTCTGGGGAAGCCCACAGCCTAGGAAAGATCAAACTGAGACCTGTCTGCTGGGCTTGGATATTTCCTAGGCCTGCACTCAAGAATACTGGCCATTGTATTAGATAAGAGCTATATGTAAGAAGCCTCAAAATAAATGCCTACTTAATTTTGCTTTAAAAAACAGAATCTGCAGACTAAACAGTACGCTTCTTGCTGTGAGAAGCAGAATCCCCATGACCCTTATAGCCAGACAGTGCCAGGGCACATTCATTCTGACCCTCTGATGGCCTTCAGCCTGCACTCTCCAAATTTCCCCCAGTCCTGAGTCTTCTTGGGAACAGCCAGGAAAGCAGTCTTAAATAAAGGTCCCAGTCTTCCCTGCCTTGGTCTCCAGCAGAGTGTGCTGGCAGCCAGTACCACAGATAAGAAAAGCTGGCTATCTTTTAAGATAATTAAATCCACTCTCTTTTTACATGTTAGACTCAGAGATCACCAGACTCAAGTGACAGTCATTTCGTCAGACAGGGTTTCTCTGCTTTCAGACTAGACTCCAAGGAGGTAAAGGGGCCACCAATGGCTCTTCCCTTCAGTAAAAGAAAAGGAGATGCAGAAAATTATGGAAAACATCTGAGTGAAAAAGCATGGGACACAACAGTTTGTACAGATTGATACTATTTTAATTAATACACATACATAGATCCAGATGGTCCCCATTTTATGACAGTCCTGCTTATGATTTTTCAACCTAATGATGGTGTGAAATTGTAGCCATACAACCATTCTATTTTTCAATTTCAGTACAATATTAAATAAATTATACAAGATACTCGGCACTGTTAAAACAGGCTTTGGGTTGGATGTTTAGCCTGACTGTAAGTCTGATTTAAGTGATCTGATCACATTTAAGGTATGTTAGCTAAGTTATGATACTGTGTAGGTTAAGTATATTAAATGCATTTTTACTTATGATATTTTCAACTAAAAATTGATAAGGTTATCTGACTATTATCTCAAGGTAAGTCAAGGAACATCTATACAGAAAATTTAGCAGAACATTAGCTATGGTTATTTCTGGGTAGCAGAAGCATGGACAGTTATTTTTTTCTTCTTGCTATTTAACTAGTTCTTGGTTTTCCTACTATACTTGGAGATTCCTTGAATGATTTTGTTTTTTTGGAGAGGTATCGGGGATCACCCAGGACCTTGCACTTGCAAGGCAGGTGGTGGAACCACTAAGCTAAATCCTGGCCCTGAATGATTTTTTAATAAACTTATTTATTTTAGAAATGAGATCTTCTTTTCTTGGTCTTAAACTCCTGGGCTCAAGAGTTCCTTCTGCTTCAGCTTCCCAAATAACTGAAAGTACAGGTATGATCACATCCAGCTCTTCAAATAATTATTTAACAATTAGAGGTTAAATAAATTTATTCTGATGCACATGGCTTGGTAGGACAGGATTAAAGGGAATAAACAAAATCTGTTTAAACTTTTAAGAAAATTTAAAAGGAAATTAAATTAAAAGGAAAATACCATTATTATTTTTGAAACCTATGACGAAATCTTTCTTTGACGACTCCAAGGATAAGAGGATGGATTTCTCACCAGGCCACAGAAAGGGAGCCACAAACCTACCCTTGGTCAACAGAGCCAGCCACATGGGCACAGTTCTGCACAGGCCCAGGTCAGAAAGACGGATGGAGCCTGCTGGGTACCTGGGCAGGGTACCATAGGGAACCTTCAGGGCAGGCACACTTCATGTGGAGGCGACTGCTACAGGAAGATGATGCTGTCCCAGAGGATAGCTGGGGTGATTTAGATTTGCCAATGTACATTTCAGCCTCTGAGAAGAGTCTGGGACCTGGTGATCTTGCAGTTCCCAAAGGGTTCTTCTAAGGTTGGGGGTGGAGGTGGGGTTAGAAACTTTTAGACAGGTGGTGGAAGAGAGGGCATTTGAGCTGAGTCGCCACGTGTGCGGACATCCAGAGATGGGATCAAGGACATCGTGCAGGCAATAAAGAGGAGACATTGACATTCTGATTCCTCAAAACAGCTGTAAAGAGGAGCTCAAGACAGCCTGGCAGGAGGGACAGGTTGGATGTAGGGAGAAGTGAAGGAATTCGAGTGGTATAGGTAGCTTTGCAAAAGTCAGAAGTACCCCTGACTACTACAGGATAGGACTCCCATCACTGAGCAGTTACAGTTAGAGCCAGGCCAGGGCCGATCATGGACTCTGAACAGCCCAGCAGGGCAGGGTGTCCTGCAGCAGTGGTTAAAAGCACAGGTTTAGGCTTTGGAGTCAGGCACAGGGAGACCCAAAGCCCAGCTCCAACACCTCCTTGCTCTGCAACCTTGGGCAAATGACTTCATTTCTCTGAGCCTCAGTTACCTGTCTAAAGCCAAGATACTCCTCCCTCCCTCTCAGGGTGGTAACAGAGATTCAGGAAAAGAACTCAAAGAGAGCACTAAGCATGGTATGCACCCCATAAAACAACCCCAAGAGGTAGGTCTGTTATTAGAAACAGTAATAGGAAGCCACAGTGAGAACGTCCCTGAAAATAAAAGCATGGAAATGCCTGCCCCAAAGGATGCAGAAAGAGATCTTCCACAAGACAGAAGCCAGCAGGGTCGGGAATATAGCTTAGCAGCACAGTGCCTGCCTGACAAGCAGGAGGTCCTGAGTTGAACTCTCAGTACCAAAAAAAAGACAGAAGCTAGCAAGGCCAGACTGATGACACCGACATATGATAGACCAAATGCACAGGATTAGAGAAGAGAAAGGTCAGCCAGAGAAATAGAAATGAATGCTGACAGCACCCTGTCTGGGGACAGAGGCCCAGCACAGTCCAGGATGTTCGCCTGACTGAGCTGGGGTGGGGCTGGCCCAGCAGGCTGCCCACATCTGAGGCTCTGCAACATTACAACCTCTGTCTGGATTCCCTGCTTCCCTGCCAGGGCACTAAACAGCCTTCTTGCACTGTGGCTTTCCATTTTGGTGGCCTACAGGGAGAGGATGTCCCAGACCAGCTGAGATAATATTCACTGGGCCTGGCGATTATATTCCTTAAAAATGAATCAGTGAGATGGGCTGGGGATTTCGCTCAGTGGTTCCACTGCCTGCCTCACAAGCACAAGGTCCTGAGTTCCATCCCTGGTACCTGCAAAAAATCAATGGCAATATGGTTAACCTTCTAATTAGGGTTAGCGTGAGTCAGCATCTCTGAGCCACCACTTCAGATTTGTTCTTCTGTCCCATCTTTCCAGTTACTGCCCAGGTCTACATCACCATCAGCTCAAAGTAGGACGGCTGCCCCAGCCTACTGCATGGCTTCCCTGTAGCCATTCCCAGGTTTTATTTTCCACAGCGGAAATGAAAATCTTTGCAAAACCTCAGTTGGATGGTCGCTTCAAAACCTCTAATGGCTTCACATCGAAATAAAACACAAGCTCCAAGCCAGGCATGATGGCATGTGTCTGTAATCTCACCTACCTGGGACGCTGAGGCAGGAGGATCACAAGTTCCAGCCCAGCCTCAAAATAAAAAGTAAGTAAGTAAACAAATAAACAAAATAAATAAAGCTAAAGATGTAGCTCAGTCCAAGTCTCTGGGTACAATCCCTAGCAAAGAAAAAGAATTTTTAAAGTTCAAATTTCTTAACAAGCTATAGGCCTCTATGTATGTCTCCTGCCCATCTTTCCAGAACAGTTTCTCCCACTGCCAGTCCCCTACTTCTTCCCTGGCCCCCACCATCACAGTGAGCCTGTAACACTGGCTTCTGGTCTGTCTTTCAGCATCTTGCCTCCGAATTGGGGCTTTATCTTTAATGTCCCCTTTGTATAGGTGCCTACTTCTCCTTGTATGACTGTTCTTACCTTCAGGTCCCAAATCTAGTGCCCTTGTACCACCCTGTTTCAAATTGGGTCCTTTTTTTTTTTTTTCTCTTTGTCATAACATGCTTAGTTGTTTCTTTGTTTTTGTCTTTTTTTTTTTTTTTTTTTTTTTTTTTTTTTTTTTTTTTTTTTTTTGCCATTTTTGTTTCCCTGGTAGTGGGAGACTGAGCCCAGGTCCTCACACATACTAGGCAAGCATTCTACCATGAAACTACATCTCCAGCCCTTTTTACATGGACGAGCATCCAACTTCGGATTCCCTTGCTCTAGCTGGGATTATAGGTATGGGCCACTGCACAGGACTCATTTTTAAGTGTGACAATTCAGGGGCATTAATTACATTCGCAATATATTGTACAATAGCCACTATTTACTTCCAAAAACTTTCATCATTCCAAACAGAAACTTTGTATTCATTAAGCAAGTATGCTGGCCAAACTTATATCTGTTGACTGATTTACATATTTATTTCTCTTCCTCCTCTAGAATATAAACTCCAGAATCACCTGTTTCAGTTGCTAGTATCTCCAGGGTTTAACACAGTTCTTAACAAATAGAAACAAAGTTAACATTTAGCTGGCTTGGTGGCTTGTGCCTGTATACTAGCTCCTTAGGAGGCCGAGGGAGGAGAATGACTTCAGCCCAGGAGCTTGAGACCAGCCTGGGCAACATAGCAAAACCCAGTCTCGGCCGGGCATGGTGGCTCACGCCTGTAATCCCTGCATTCAGGAGGCTGAGGCAGGAGGATCACTATGAGTTCGAGACCAGCCTGGACTACATAGTGAGTTCCAGGTCAGTCTCAACTACATAGTGAGACCCTGTCTCAAAAAACAAAACAAAACAAAACAAAAAAACAAAACCCCAAAACCCAATCACAAAATAAACCAACAAAACAGTCCACAATATTAACATTTATAGTTTGTTACTGCCAGACATTGATCTAAGTACTTTGCATCCATGAATTCATTTAATTTTCATAATAACCTATCATAGGTATTCTTATTTCCATTTTATATAAGAAAATATTGAAGCAGAGAAGTTAAGTAATCTGCTCAAGATCACACAGTTAGTAAATGAAAATGTTAAGAGTTTCTCTGGCAGCCTCTGTGGCTACCAGCCAGCCAGCCTCTCCTGATGATTTATCAGACCTTCAGCAGCTGATTTTTCCATCCAAAATTCCTGATATTATGCTCTTTATTTAACTGATGAGCACAACCAAGCTCAAGGAGGCAAACTGATTTGCACAAGGTCACAAGGCTGTGCCAGATCCCTCTGGCTCAGAAGTCCTTCCCACTTTATGATATTTCAGCAACTTCAGGGGGGCAGTGAAGCTGACCAAGGAAAGACTACTTGAGATTGAAAAGCAAATCCACTAGGAAGAGCCTTGCTCAGAATCAGGACCACTGCTTTCTGTTTCCATGCTGCCACTTCCTACCTGACAGGCCTTGGGCAAATCACTTCCTCTTTCTGAGTATCACTTTCTTCATTTGCCAGAAAGGATGAGAGTCCCTGTCCTCCACATCAGCGTAATGTCATGGCAATAAAGCATACTGCAGAGAGTGAAAAGACTTTAAGATCAAAAAGTTAAAGTCCTCCCAAATACAGAGGAGGGAATGCTATTTGAGAAGCAGGTCTTTGCACATACACTTAGCAGAGGGACTATATGAGGGCACACAAACCACATGTGTTGCCAGGGATTTAGCTCACTGGTTCCGGTGCCTGCCTCCCAAGCACAAGGGCCTGAGTTTGGTCCTCAGTACCAAACCAAACCAAACAAAAAAACACCATGTGTTATGGCTGTGAACATCTCCCTACACGTGAGGCTGTCTCTTCTTGGGCAATGACAACTCTGAAGACTTTTGCCCAGGTATTATTGGGTAACAGTGAAAGGAGCATTAGGAATGAGGAGAGAGATAGAGGGAAGAAGATGGGAGAGGGAGAAAAAAAGACTAGGCAGAGTGCAGGAAGCACCACAACACCAAGAAAATTCCAGGGAGAAGAAAACAAAACTTTTGTTTGGATGTTTCCAATAATCAGTTACAACTCTTCTCTGTTTTTCAGGGGACCAGGGGCTCATCTCTCCCAGTCTCCTGCAACGATACCGCCTGGTCTGGGACTCCACTTGCATCCCCATCTATGCCCTGCTTGAAGAAGAGGGAGGCCGACCCACTGAACTGTCTGGTGAGCCCCTTGAGTCCCTTGCCTGCTTCTGGTTGGGTACAGCCAACAGAAGGCACTGGCAGGACAGCAGAAGGCGGAAAGAGAGGTGTGCTGAGTGTGCCTTCCCCGGCTTCCCTCCCTGTGAGTCTAACCGTGGCTGAGCCCCTCCTTGACAACTCCTTCCCTTCTCCAGCATTCATGGTGCTCAGGTAATGATGAACCCTCCGCCCTCTCATTCAGGCCGAGTGGTGACAATGGCTCCGCTCTGTCATTGCTACTTGCGGGTGTCTCAGTATCTCTGCAAGTTCCCTTGACCCTGCTCACACCAGCGTTAACATCTCCCCAGCTGAAGCCTCTGAGTAGAATTCTGTTTTCTGCCAGCATCTGACTGATACACCACCTGGTACTAAGTGTGTATATGAATCAAGGGGGAGGAGACCCTGGAGAAGGCTGCATGGCCTAAGTGGTTTAGGATGACAGAGGGAAAATAGACCTTCAGCAAGTCCTTTAACCTCCCCGTGCCTCCGTTTCTTCATTTGTAAAATCTTTAAGATAACTTTGCACACCTGACAATTGTCCTGTGAAAATGGAATTAGATGGTATCTGTAAAGAGCTTAATACATACCAAGCCACAGAGTTAGTGCTCTAGAGATATTAGCCTCATCTTCAGTCTTAAATCCAAAGATTAACACATTAACAATCACATTCCCTCAAGAAAGAAATATAAGATTTGTTTTCTTTTCATTTTCCAATTTCTCTACAATGAACACGTATTACTTTAGGAATCAGAAAAGAGAAAAGAAATAAAAGAAAAAATATAGATTGCACCTGCACCTACTAAGGCTTATTCTTTCTCTCAGTCACTGGAGACGATGTTGCTCCCCACAGGGATTTTGCCAGCACAGAACATTCCCTTCCTCCCGTGATGCTCAGGAGGGAAATGAATGGAACGACTGGAGGGTGCAGCCTGTGCGCATCCCAGCCAGACCCACAGGATCTAAAAGGCACTGAGCCTGCAGTCACCCTACTGAAAGGTGCTCAGGTCCAGAGGTGGCTCTAAGAAGATGGCAATTTGCCAGAGGCCCGCGGTACCCATGCGCACTGCATTAAATAAAACCTAGCAACGTGAAGAGGCTGCCACCCATCAGCACTGGCTTCCTGCCCAAAAGTTTCACAGACTACCTTGAAGCCACAGAATGATGTGCAATTGTGGGCTGCGGACCAGGTGACAGCCCACATCTGCGGAGGAACAACATCAAGAAGGAGAGAGGCCTCCCACTTGGACCATGCTGATGACGGCACAGGAGGCAGCAAAGGCTCCCTTTGGGCAGGGCCCCCTCAGAGCTGGACAGTGTGCTGACAGCCTTTCAGGCTTTATCTCATTTGAGCTGTGCAGGGCCAGGAAGAATAGGGGGGCTATTCTGAGCTGGTCAATGTCACCCTGCTGGTCAGCTTGAATATAGCCAGGACTGGGGCCCACATCTGCTGGCTCACAGCTCAGTGCTCTTCCCCCTCAATCCTCCTATATCCCACAACCTCCAACTTGGTATAAACCCTGTAACCAACGCTACCGTTGCTCTGGATGTAGAAATCATAACAGCAGTATCAATCCCTCCCACACGCAGGGCGCTTTACAATGTAAGGATCCTTTATAATCATCATTTTGCTTGGACCTGACCAATCAGATGGTGTTAAGAGGGCGGAAGGAACTGTGGTTATGAAAACGGGCTGAAATCCTGACTTTGCAGGCTTGGTGACCTTGGGTAGACCATTTAACCTCTCTGAGAGGCAGTGTGAGCAGGTAAAATGAGAATAATACTTCCTATTCCTCAAAGGCAGTTAGAACAACACAAGCTAATGCACTCAAAGCTCACTAACGGCACAATATTTGACACAGAGCAGATTCTCGGCAGGGGGTTGGGGGGGTAAAGATGACTTTAATCAGTAAGGTATCACTACCATGCAGATACACAAACAGGGGTTAAAGAATATACAGGACTTGTCCAAGGACACACAGAAAATAAACAACAACAAGATTCAAGTGCCAGCTTACAGTGTCTTAAAAGAATTTGAAAATTCCACAGGTGAGCTTATCCGTACTAAATAAGTGAAAGAAGTCTGTCTCCCTGGGACATCCCCGTCCTTTGAGAGTGACAGGAACAGAGCCTCCTCCAAGGAGCCCAGCTCTCTGCTAGAAAGGGAAAAGAAGGGACAGGAGGAAAAAGCAGCAAATCTTCAAGGGCAGCTCCCATGGTCTCACAGTTTCTGAGTCTCTCACTTGACTTCATTAACTGTTTAAATGCTATCAGAGTTCACTGTCAGTGGAATTGAGAGGACAGCAAAACTGGAATGTTAAATGTTTATCACCAGGATGCTGCCCAATTACTAGGATTTATTCGTTAAAAATTAATTATAAAAATATTACACACCAATTGTGATTTTTTTTTCTTTTGTAATGCTGGGATCAAACCCAAACACTTGCACATACCAGGCAGACACTACCACTGAGCTACAACTCCAGCCATGAATATTTTTGAGACAGATTTTATGCGCTGATGTGAAAAGATATCAATACATAATTAAATGAAAATGGAAGTTGTAAAACAATACTGCAATTCATGATTCCATTGTGGTTTGCATGTTATGTAGGTATAGAAAATATCCTGAAAGGATGCACGCTGTCATTGGCTTCATCTGGAGAGCAAGGTTTTGGTGAAGGAACTAAGGGGGAAAATAGACTTCTGAATTATTAGGATTTTTCACAAATTAATTTTGCAATTAAAACTAAAACAAAAGTATAACATTAGGAAAAGATTTACTTGGCAAAATCTTCCCATGGCAGTTGCTTAAATTAACTCCATTTCTACATATTTTCTTCCAGTCAGTATCTATATGGTTAGATCTAATTTTATACCACTATAATCTGAATGCTCATAATTTAATGGGTTTTTCCTATTTAACATTAATTGTATCAGAAATATGTTAACACTATGATATTATCAGCATCACAGCTAAGGTTCATAGGTACTTTACTATGTGCTAGGTACCAAACTAGAGTTTTAGGCACTTTAACTCATATAGTTTTTTACGGTGATTCCAAAAACAAGTACATGCACTAACCATATAACAGACAGGGAAACTGAGGCTTGGAGAGATGAATTCATTTGCCAAGGCCTTGTGGCCACTAAGGACAGAAACAAGATTTAAGCCCTGATCTGTGTGAGGCCCAACCTCTCAATGGGGAACCTCTGTACCCTATTCTCCTCACTGATACACACGGTCCCTGACCTAGGATGGTTTGACTTCCAATTTTTTTTAACTTTACAATGATACAAAAGTGATACATGTTTAGTAGAAACCAGACTTCAAGTTTTGAGTTGGGCTAGCCGTATCCCACAGGGTACTCTCCTGGGATGCTCTGCTCAGCAATAGCGAGCTGCAGCTGTAGGTCAGTCACATAGCATAGTGCACTGTGTTGCTTGGCCAGAATATTCAGTAAGGCTGGTATTCAATACATTTTTTACTTCAAATGTTTTCAAATAATGATGGGTTTATGAAGACAGACCCCTACTGTAATTGAAATGCATCAATATCGAGTAGGGAGTGAGAAGAATGTGGCAGGTGTTGGGTCTTACAACTTGTATGACCTTGAACAAGTCGTTTCCCCTCTGGTCAGCTCCCTTAATCATTTTTCCACTGGGGGAGCATTTGCTGCTCAATGAGCAACACACTGGTAGTAGAACAATGAACAGAACATAAACCTTGCTCTCGATGTTGTTAGAGGCTAGTCTCAACTTCTTTACAGAAGGGAAGTATCTAAACCAGCCCCTCCTCTGTCACCAGACAGTCATAAGCATGAAAAGAAATAAAGGATGCAAAGGAACTCTGCCAGTACACAGCTCCCTATCTGCAACAGGGATTTCTGTGGCTGTTCACCACTGCATGTTATTTTATCCAGTTGATGTTCCAAAATGTTCTCAATCATCTTCCTATTGTCGGACATTTAGTGCCAATTTGCTGCTATTATATAGAAGCTCTCTGATGGAGATTTATCCAAGAAAATAATCCAAAGGGAGAAAAAAAGAGCCAGATGTTCAAAGAAGATGCTGCCCAACCTTCCAAATGACTGAAAGGAGACCAGTCCTCTGCACACTCACTAAGCCTCAACTGAATTCCCCACCCCCACAGTCTTCCCCACTCCAAGCTGCCCCTCCCTCAACCTGGCAAGCCACCCATCACTCAAGGGACATCTTCTTGCCTTCCTAGTCCTCTAAGTCCCCAATTGAAGCTTCCCTGCAATGTCATAGTCCACCCTGTCCTTATAGGTCATACAGCTGCCAAAGGGACCTTCCCAAAATAGTCCTTCATGCTCCTCTGTAGACCAAAATTTTCCAAAGATCCTTGGAGCCTCTGCCTGACATAGGGGAGAGGAGCAATGCTCCCCAAGTTCCCACTGCGCCAGGTGCTTTACGTAACATGCACAATGTGGCCTCTGTGATACTGGGTATTTACACACATTTTACAGATGAAGAAACTGAGGCTTAGAGTAACTAAGTGATGTGCCCAAAGCCACATGGCTAGTACTCAGCAAAGCGGCAACTAGAGCCTGGCTCTGGCAGAATTTAGTGTCATGGAAGACTCAAACATGGGTTGACTTTCTGAGTCATTTCCCAGTTTCCCCCACTTTTCTTCTGCAGTGTCTGTCCCATGCACACCACCCACCCACCCTTCTTCAAGGGCACCAATTTTTCTTTCCCTCTGACCTAAGCCTATTGGCCCCCGTCTTCCCAAAGCTTTCCCTGGGCACCAAAACAGGAGCCCAATACTGAGCAAGTATGGCAGTGTATTCTTACTCTTGTAAAGTCATGTCTACGTCTCTCCTATCAGAATGTGAGGCCTCTGGGGCAAGACACATCTGACAGGGTAACTGTTTCAAACTTAACAAGACCAAGAACGGCCTCTGAGAAAGTAGCTGCCTGGCATGGCCATCAGGGATGTGGCTCTGAACCACACTGCCTCCCCACGACCTATGTAACCTTTAGCAACTGCCTTTCCCTCCCTAAACCTCTGTCTTTTCAATTTGTAAAATGGGAAGAATAGCTGCCTCACAGGGTTTTGTACAAGTTATTATACCTATAATAGGATGTGTAGTGAGTGCTCGGTAAACATCAGCTGGCTGGGTATAGTGGCACATGCTTATAATCCCAGCATTTGGGAGGCTGAGGCAGGAGGATCGCCATGAATTCAAGGCCAGCCTGGACTACAGAGTGCGTTCAAAGTCAGCCTGAACTACATGGTGAGACGCTGTCTAAAAAAAGAAAACTAAATAAATAAATAAATATTCGGTGTTACCGTTCTTATCCACAGCCTCTCACCCATGAAGGAAGCAGTGCCAGCCGGCTCCCACCCTCACTGTCCACTCAAGTTCAGGCCCTGCCAACAGGGCCTCTTCCTCATAGTCCCCACTTCACAGTCCCAACATTCCTATCCATACAGTTTATGGTCAATAGAGCCCTACCTAATGTGGCAGGCAGCAAGTAGCAAAGCCAGTCAATCTCCCCTGATAGCCAATGGGAACAGGCGGCAGTCTGAAGCTTCCCCACTTCTAGAGATCCTGGAGGAAGCAGAGAGCCAAGGTCAACCCCTCTCTGAGGGCCCCAAGCCAGTGCCTCTTTGTCCCTTACCCTTCAGGACCTCAGCAGTATTCAAGCCACAGAGCCACCCTTGCCTCGATAGACCAAACACATAGACCTCTCTACCTGAACCACCTCCAGTCAACCAATCAGCCAGCTCTGCTAGACACCAAGCTGGTACTCTCAGACCACTGCCCCGAGTGTAATGTTGTGGCAGAGGCTCTGGACTCACACAGTCCTACACATTCCATCTGGGTAGCCTCATAATCTCTTTGGGCCACAGCTTCTCATCTATAAAAAGTGAATAACCTGCCTGATAGGACTGCCGTAAGAGGATGTAAGGCACTTATCGCAGTGCATGGTATACAGTAAGTATTCAGTAAATGCCATTACTCTGAGTAACCATTGTTATCACTCCAGGTAATTACCATTCCCTTTTAATAAACGGGGCGGAGAAGCCAGGCTGGAACTCTTAGAGTCAAGAGACCCTCTACGCCGCCCCACCACATCTCTGGGCGGCCACCACCCTCTCAGTTCAGAATACTCCAAAAGGGTCCTGGGTCACAGGCTGACCTTTCACTTAGCTCTGGCCCATCACCTGGAAGGCATCCCTGTCCTCTTGCTCACCTCACTGGGGAAGGGCAATGTTAGGCCCCTCCCAAGGGGTAGCCTCAGACTCCAGGCTCACAGACCTGCCCCTGGCAGAGTCCTTTGTATGGCTACACAGCAGCAGGGAAGCAGGCATTTGGGCTGGGAGAAGCCCAGACCAAGAGGTAGAAAATCCAGGATATCAGTGCTGGCACTTGGCTTCTATGTGACCTTGGAGTCTAGCAGTCACTCTTGCTCTCTAGGCCTCCATCTGTCTACCTTGCAACATTTAGTCCGCATTAGAACTAAAAGACCCAGCATTGTTCTCATGTGGGGTTCTACGGAAAGAACCCTTAAGACACACACAAAGCTCAGCCTAGGGAACGGCCACATGGCCCAGGATCTGCAACAATGCCCCACCCCCATACAATCTCTTCCAGGACCCCCTGGAGGGGCCTCTCCCTGAGCCTCCAGGGACTGACTACTCTACATACCACAAGTACTATGCCCAGGTCGCTGGGTAGGCATGACCTCAGGCTGGCCAGCAGAAGCCAGCTCCATGCCTGCATGGGACTGTCAGGGCCTGGCTGGGCCACAATGGCTCCAAGAGAAGGCTGGCACAGGCTGCCTCTGCTGTAGGATCCATCTGGAGGCATGGGTGGGTAGCAGGCACACAGCACACAGCGCCTCCATTTTCCATACCCTTTCCTGGGACAGGAGCTTCTGAAGGCACGGTCCCATTCCTGGTTCTCAACCTGGCCAAACTGACACAGATTCTGGAAGACTTCTACTGCCAGTACTGCCAGGTGATGGACAGACGCACACACACACACACACACGCGCACACACACACACACACTTCTGGAAGACTTCTACTGCCAGTACTGCCAGGTGATGGACAGACGCACACACACACACACACACACACACACACACACACACACACACACACACACAGATGGAGCAGCTGGACCTCGCACCATCCCAGGGAGGTCCAAATCCCAGCCCTTTGCAGTCCCACCTTAGGGTGCAGAGGTGGTGATGTGCGGCTCCAGCAGTGACAGTGGGAACACATGGTGGTGCTCTCTCGCCCACCAAATGCATCTCAGAGCTCTGAGGAAAAGCAAGAACCATGGCTGGGAGCAGAGCAAGAGCCCAAAATCCCCAGAACTCCTTTCTAGTCCTTGTCTAACCCTTTAAAGTCTCCCTGGAATAATATGGTTCATCTAGCTCGGCCAGTCAGTGGCCTCAGTACCTAATAAATACTCTGGTGCCCATAGCCACCTGGCCCCAGTGCCTGCCAAGACTCCGGCAGATTCTTGGGGACCCTAGGCCTCCCCAACGGTGAAGGTTCCAGACACAACTGGGGCACATAAATCTTTTCCCTGTAATCAGTGGGGATAGCCACTGGACAGGACACCAGGCAAAGCCACAGAGACTAGGGTAAGGTCCATGCCCCCACCTCTGGGAGACCTGGAAAGGAAGTGGTATGGAAAGCAAGTGAACAGTGGGGAAGGGTATGTAACTAGAGGGGACGGGGAGGCTGAGGGGAGGGTAAGAGCTGCCCAGCATCCAACTCCCAGCCAAGATAGCCCGTGGAGGAGAAATCACAGAGCCCCTGGGCTCAGAGAAGTAGCAGCAGCGGCCTCTAGAACGGAGTGGGCCAGCCGCAGCCGGAACCCAGCACCCAGCAACCGCGGTTTTCCAGCAGGCACCAGCCCACCCCTCTTCTCCGGGCCTAGGGGAGGCTGCTGGGTGGGGGGGACCTCCCTCACACCGAGGGCAAACTCAGTTCCCGGTCTCATAGCCCATTCCTCCCTGGGGCTGGAGGCTGGGCCTGGATGTCGCACGCCCTGGCCCCTGGTGCCACCTGATCCCCACTCCCATGTGCCTACCTGCGCCTGGGGGTCCCCATCTTGGGCAGCTGGGTGAGGGGCTGCCCCCTGGGCTGCTCCCTACTCTGCCGGCAGGCC
>NW_022900934.1:22840812-22849648 GCF_012274545.1 Fukomys damarensis
TGCCCCCACCCTGGTCCCGGCCGGCCAAGTCTTAGTGGGGGCTCTGCTGAGAGGGAGGGAGGGGGAGGAGAGCACAAGGGGAAGGATCCCTGACTCAGAAGGGTGACTCAGCCTCAGTGGGCCTCCCATCCCACCGGAGCCCTGTCGCACAGCGTTGGGTTCGCCTGGCACTCAGAGTTCCTCCCCCAGCAGGAAGGGGGCATTGCAACCGACTCGTGGGGGGGGGGTGTGCCCCACTCCATAGGTGCACTGGAGACAATGACCGCGTAAGGGCAGCGAAGGGGCCTAGAGAGGCTGGGCCTGTGCACAGGGGTGACTGTGCGAGGCCACACTGCAAGTGCACCCTTGGGTGCACAGGAAGGCGTGAGGGCGGCCATAGGTCTGTGGCAGAGGCCACGGCTTCAAAAACCAAGCTAAGCCCCGCTCGTGCCCTCCCACAGCATGGCTACCACTCAAAAAGCCTGTTCCATCAGCGTCCCACACCCAAGCCACACGTGGGAGCCTCCAACCATAGAAGACTCTGGGAAGCTGAGTGTCTGGGTTCCAATCCACCTCTGCCATTAGCTCAATGAGTTGGCAAGGTGGCGAGTTGATCCCATGCTCTGGACTTCGGTTTACGAACAGTTAAGTGTTGGATGTGCCTATCTCTGCTACCCCTAACACCAGCCCCTGGAATATACATCTTTTCTTCACTCATTCCTGAGCACCTATGTGCCAGCTACAATTCTAGAACACAGCACTGAGGACCACAGAGGCCCAGATCTAGGAGGTCACCCAGATGTGAGGTGTGCCACCTGTCCCCCGTGCAGTTGCCTTAGTGTCAACCTCAGAGTGAGTTATCCATCTCTACTCTGCTCATACTACACTGCAGGGACAGGCTGTTCCCTACCTCTACACCTCTCCCATGACAGCTGCTCTGCCATGATGTAGCTCCCATGCCAGGTCCTGGTCCCACCCTTGGACCCCCACAGACAAGGCTATGCTCTCTCCCTAGGACCCCCAAGGGAACTCAGAATAAGAGCTGTGTCTTGGCCAGGGATTTTGCTCATTTGCGATGCACCTGCCTTGCTAGCACAGGGTCCTGAGTTTGATCCCCAATACCGAAAAACAGAACAACAAAAAAGCTGTGTCTCTCTCTGCCCCACTCTCAAATCAGCCCTGCTCCCCTACAAGTTAAATACATTGAACTCCCGCATCAAGTGTCCCAAGACACAGCTTCCAGTGCCTTCATTCTCCCTGCTGCCCACTAGGCTCAAAGTGGGCAGACAGCAGAATGGAGCCAGCTCCCCTGGGTCCTAGAAAACACATGCTCATCCAGACAGGAAGCCAGAAGATGAGCCATCTAGCCAGGCCAAGTCTCAAAGGAACAGAGTCCTGCCGGACAGACCTCCTTACGAGATGTTCTTTTCATCTCCTGGTCTTCAAGTTCAGTTCCCCCAGGGAGACTCCCACAGACCCTCAGAGGGGCATATTCATTTATTCAAACGAATGAGTGAAAGAACCGGTCTATCTTAAGAGTTACACCAGATGAACTTACTGTTCCATATGACACCTCCTGAGAGGTTTTTGACTGCCTGCCTTCAGGTGTTTTGTTTCCAAGTTTGCTCTCAGCCTGCTCTCCTGGCTAATCTTCCCAACCCCGGCTCCTGCGCTCCTGCGGGCTCCTGCGCTCCTGCGGGCTCCTGCTTGTTGAGGTGGGAAGCTTTGGGCTAGAGGACCAAGGCCCTCACAGTCCCTTCTAGCTCTGCCATTTCCTGGGCCACTCCCTTCTCCCTTCTCTAAGCAGGAGCCCTGGTCTCCCCTGGGGGCAGGGCTGCATTCCCACCCTCTTCAGTCACTGGGAGCCTCTCACTTTCCCAGGAAGAGCCAGACTACATTCTAAGACCAGGCAGGATGTTCCCAGACTTCATTCTGGATTTATACCCAAAGGGCCCAGTTTACTTTGGGTCAATGGACTTCACCAAAAATTGGACTTCTTCTAGGGCAGTGGTGGAGAACCTATGGTACACGTGCCACAGTGGGCTGTGTCACTGAAAGCTCCAAAAGGTGCACCATAAATGATAATTATTATTTCTATTATAAGTAGTATTTTCTATGATTATTATTTTCTATTTCTATTATTAGCACTTTCCAGTTTGCAAAGTATTTTTATGTGTGATCTTCAGAGCACCTTGTGGATAATATCATCCTCCAATTTACAAACAGGTAGGCTGAGACTCAGAGTGGTAAATAACTTGGCCAAGATCACCCGTGTGCAGGTAACATGGGTTCTCTTACCAGACCTTTTCCACTTCAGCCGACAGTAACACTTCAGAGAATTCAGACCCAAGGTGAAGTAAGGCTGGGGCTGGGGACTCTCTGAAGAACACAGGCTTCCTACAGACATCCGGGGAAATCACTATCCAAGTTACTCAGCTGCTGTCACTGCCCAGACTGGGAACTTGAGATGAAAACAGGATTTAGTCAAGCACTGTGTCTCATGAAAGCCCAGTGGAGAAATGCCAGGGACCTAGGTGAAGGAAGAGAGCCCCCGCATGCACACGTGTACACACACACACACACACACACACACACACACACACACACACACACGGAGCTCTTCAGTTCCCTCAGATGTGAGCTGTGCTTCCAGCCCTGGGTCTCCCACTTCTCTTTGTGTTACTTAGATGGGTTACTTGAACTCTCTGAGCCTCTTTTCTCACCCGTAAACTGGGAGAAACTCTCTCTGCCCCACATGTCCTACTGGGCTGCTGTGATGAGAGATCGGCAAATGCAGGCATTAGAGAAAAATGACTCCTCACCCACTCTGTTCTGCCTCGGAAGTGGGAGGAATTCTTGTCTCTTAAATTTTAACTTGAAGAGGTAACTTGAAGGGGCAAAAGTCCAGGATACAGTGAAAGCCAAAAGATGGGTGGAAGTGATTGGCTCCACTGGCTCTGAAGGTAAAGCACAGTGCCAGCCACAGCCCTCAAGGCTACTGGTGGGAGAGACCCAACCAAACATTTCAGGAAGGACCCTTCCCATGGCCATTTGACCTTTCAAAGGAGAAACCAAGCAGCAACTTGTCAAGGTCACCCACAGGTAGGACTCCAGGCCATCAGAGGCTCCTTGGTACTGTATGGGCAGGGTGGCTTAAGGGGCACTTCCAACCCAAGGACTCAATCTTTCATTGACTGATGTTCACACTGAGCCAAGCTCTGGGGCTTGGGGAAGGAGGAACTGGAGAGTCTCTGCCCTTGAATTCACAATCAACCCAGTGAGAGAACTGCACATAAACCAGCACATCTGAGGGTCCTATAAAATGAATCTCCTGCTGTTCTCTGAGCAAGTCCCCTATGCCTGGCACTAGGCACATATTCATTTATTTAATCCTTAAAACAATTCCTTGCCCAGGTGTGGCAGTGCACACCTGTAATCTCAGCACTCAGGAGGCTGAGGCAGAAGGATCACAGTGAGTTTGAGGCCAGCCTGGGCTATATAGTGAGAACTTGCCTCAAAAAACAAAAAAAAACAAAAAAAAAAGAAAGAAAGAAAAAGACTCTGAGTTCTGAACCAGCCCATGGGAATCACAAAAGATTTCCTGGAAGAGGAGACAGCTAAAACAAGCTGTATTAAAGAAGAGGTCATGGGGAAGAGGGTATTCCATGGAAGAGAGCTTTGGGGTATCTGGCCTTGGACCCAGTGGGCTGAGATGCAGCCCCAAGAAGCTGAGTGCGGGGCCAGAGGGAGGAATCTAGCAGAGCCAAACTTTCCAGAGTGGCAGGACCTCCAGGCCTGGGAAGTTCTGCCTGGCAAGGCTGTACCCTGACTGCTCTCTGGAAGGCACTGCACCGGGGCTGTGTCTGGGTCCGGGGAGTAGGCAGGGTGGAGAAGTGACAGCATCCATTTGGCAGAGACTTTCCTCTAATGTTTCCTACACCTCTCCTCTTGACAAATCTAAGAAGCCTCCCAAAACACTACAGCCCCCAAAGACCTCATCCTCCCCTGGAACTTTCCAGCCTCACCCATGGGAACCACACAGTCCTGCATGAGGTCCCATTCTAGTGCTTAACAATGATGGTGACTCTGAGCTGCAGAGCTAGCCACAGGATACAAAGCAAAAGAAGCATGGAGCAGAGATGAGGACGTCCTGTGTGGCCTCGGGTAAGGCCTGTCTGAACCTCAGTGCTCCCTCTGTACGTTGGAGATGATATTAGCACCCGCTCTTAGTGCTGTTAAGCAGATGGCATGAGAAGGGACCCACAGAAGGTGCCTGGCAGCTCAGTACTCCCTTCTCCACCTCAGGTGAGGCTCCCTGGGGGGCCCCTGCAGAATTCTTTCTCTCTCCTAAGCTGCCCATTCTCAAGGTCACCTTCCCCCAAGGAAGCCTGCGCACCCCTGCCTCCTGCACCCCCTCCTCAACCCATGCAACCCCCATATTTTTTTTTACCAAACACAATGCTGATCCCCACAGGGCACGTCGAGGAGATGTCCCATTCTGCTTCCCAGTAGAAGAGATTTAGTGGCTCCCCATTCTTTGACAAAGCAACTCTAAATCTTCAGCCTGACCCTCAAGACCTTTGCCAGCTGGTCTTACCTGGCTCTTTAGCCTGGTACTCAGATCCCAAGTGATGCAATCTGTCAAACTAATCAGTTCTGGGTTCGCCAGGGCACAGTAGCTCTGCCCTGCCCCTCTGCTTTCACACACAGTCTTCCCCCTGCCTGAGAGACTCTTTCCCTTTCCCATGCTCATCTGTCAAGGCATCTTCCAGGAAGCCCTTCCTCAGGCCCTCCTCTCTGCAACAGCCCCTCTGGCTGTCTCTCCCTCCACTCCATACTCTGCCCTCCAGCTCTGGGTTGAGTGACTTGCCCAAAGGTCTTAATCTTCCGTGGCACAGTAAGCTTCAGGCCAGAAGCTACTTCATATCCTTCATCCCACGAAGGCATAACTCCATGCCCAACTCATAATATGTGTACAGTGTGGGTCCCTTGGGCCACCTTCCTTCCTGGAGCCAGAGACCAGGGAGCTAGTGGGCGTCAGGAGTTCAACAGGATGCCAGGACAGCCCTAGGGCTGAGTTCTACCAGGCAGACTCCTCCTTGCTACATTTCCTAGTGGCTCCCCTACTTCTGGATGCACCCCGGACAATCAGCCCACCCTTGGAAGGTCTGTGAGCCACACTCTCATGAAAAATCTGGCCACATTCCCACAAGATACAGACATCCACTCAGCCGGCTTTCTGGAGCCTGAGGTGTCAGCTGAGGTTTCATCATCACAGCCTCATGGGTTCTTTGCAGTTAGAAGAGAGCATCACCCAGAGGATGGAGAGCGGGGTGAAAAGCTGTGTGTGTGTCTGTGGTTCCAGGTGCCAAGAGAGGCTGCAGCGTCACCATCAATCCGCATCATCGCGGAGAGCATTAGAGTCTCTCCTTACATGCTGGCACTGTGCCTAGCAATCTGCCTACATTTTCCATTTTATATCTCTTTCCTGTAAGACAGAAATTACATATTCACCTTGGTTTTACAGGGGATGAAACTGAAATTTAGTTACTAACACAGGATCACTCTACCAGCGGCTATGGACCCAGGGTTCAGCCTCAGGCATGTCTGACTCCAGGGCCTTTGTTCTTTCTCTAACTCTGCATATAATTGGCTTAACACAAATTTACTGTGGAGATGCTGACATGTTTCAGTTCTTGTCAGGGGACAGTCACACCAATATGTGTAAATTTATGATCTATGCACTTTTCTGTGTTTATATTGTAATTTCAATAGAAACTTTTTATTTGTCTGCTTTTGTTTTGGAGATAGGGTCTCACCATTGCCCAGGCTTCCTTGAACTTCTGGGCTGAAGCCCTTCCTGTCTTGGTCTCTCAGATTGCTGTGGCTACAGGCCTATACCACTGAACCCAGCTGAAAAGTTCATTTTTAAGAAATGGTTTTGCCCCTGAAATGAAATATCTGCTAGAAATTTTCATGATGCGAAATACTTGTAACGTTAGAGTCTAAAGCCAGCAAGGTGTCTATTGTTTTCTACTGTCTTTGCATTTCAAACAGGGACTGGTCTAAAGACTTCATAAACCCCCAAACTAGGCCCAAAGGAATTCTACCTGCTGTCCATTTTGAGATCACAAATGTGTTTGAGCTCACATCCCTGACCCAGGCAACTCTCCACTTCCGGAAGTTGGTGCTGGTCTGCAGTTTGAAACCTCATCCGTCCATCTGCAGGGACCAGACGGCCAGATCAACTGCTGCACCCCTGGTTAATCCCCAACTCCACTAGGCAGCCAAGCAGCACTGTCTGAATATAACCGTCTCCTCGCACCAGGCCAGGCTGGGCAGAGAAGACTTCTGTGTGTAAACACAGCCTTCTGCTTAGGCGGCTCCTGCTGGACTCCCCTTGCCAACCAGGCTGTCTGTGGCTTTTATCTCTCTGACCAAAATAACCATTGGCTTCAGTGGTTCTCTGGGCATGGATCAGACTCTCGTGGGAACCTGTGAGCAGCCCGAGGACAGGATAGGCACATTATCATTTCTGTATCCTCAATGCACAGCATAAAGGTAGGGAGGAACCTGGGGTAGAAAGTATGAGCTCATAGGAAACAGTCAGTAAAAGGAATTAAGTCCTGACACAAACCAACTATGGTATTAGACAGAAAGCACTAAAGGTTGTAAGAAAAGGATGAAATGTTTGTGGAACTCAGAGGAGAAAGTGATTAGAGGGGAACAGGTTTCAAATGAGGTTTCAAGGAAGAGGTAGCCTTTGGGTTGAACACTAAAGGCAGGTCAGAAAGACAATGTAATTGAGGAGGTAGCACAAAACAAGGCACAATGGGTAAAAAGCAGAGGGTAAGATCAGGAAATTGGCTGCAAAAGAACTAGTACCTGGGATGCTGAGGGTTGAGGCCAGAACTGAAAAGGCAAATGGTTCCAATGAGACCCTTGAATGAGATACCTAGTGGTTTCCTGTATTGCCTAGCAACTAGCCACATGTCACTATTTAAATTTAAGTTAAATAAAATAGAACAAAATGTAAAATTCATAACTACAAGTGGCTAGTGGTTACCCCTTCTGGACCCTGTAGATTTGGAATACTTCATTATTCAGATAGTTCTACTTGACGGCAATGGAAGACAATGTCAGAGTCCAGGAGACCTGAAGGAGAGGCATGGCATGATTAGAGGTAGGTTCAAGGAAGACTGATTTGTCCCTGGTGAAGAGTTAGTGACTGGAGAGTAGAAAAGGTCAAGAACAAGAGTGGAGAGAGCCACACCTTCTCCCTGCCCAGCAGCCATCACTCCAGCGCCCGGAGGTAGCCTGGGCCCCGATCCACCGTGGGAAGGAGAGGCACACCTTCTCCTGACCCAGCTGCCATCGCTTGAGTGCCAGGAAGGTAGCTGCATGGGTGCCTCTGAACCCCCTAAACCCTCCCCGCACTCTCAGACCTCCTGACTGTGCCAGTCTTTGGACCCACTCTGCAGAGGCAAAGGTGGT
This sequence comes from Fukomys damarensis, assembly GCF_012274545.1. Taxonomy (NCBI): domain Eukaryota; kingdom Metazoa; phylum Chordata; class Mammalia; order Rodentia; family Bathyergidae; genus Fukomys; species Fukomys damarensis. The sequence continues at coordinate 22,848,286 of NW_022900934.1, forward strand.
CATCACGGGTATTTTTCTGAGTTCCCAACTTTGAACATCTTTAAAGAAAGGGTGTGGGAAACCTGCAACAGAACATTGTGGAGTTCAACCATTCAGAAGGTTGGGGAACTCAATCTGGGCCTTGCAGCCCGAGGTCAGTCAGCATCATGGGGTTCAGCCATCAGCTAACTGAGACCAAGGGTCTTGCATCCTTGCTCTGTCTGAGCCATTAAATGGTAAATACACTATATTGAAATTTTGTTCACTGCAGACATGTTCTGGACTGCTTCTTGATTTCAATTTAATTCAAATGATTTAAGGGTGATAGACTAGCGACTACCACAGGTGGTCAGTTTCCAAGTTGTGCTTGATCTTAATGTGCTGCTGATTGTATCAGTTGGGATAAAGCATTGTGGTTGATTTGATGAGCTGTTTTCTCTGATGTTATGAAGATGAGAATGTCTGTGGGTCGTTAGAGACACAGAAACTAGGGCACAACCATATCAGGAAGATTTGGGTGATAATCCAGAGATTAAACCAAGGACAGCCCAACAACAAAAATAAAAATGAGAAAACACTTAAGCAAGACACAAAGACAGACTTCCAATTCACCAATGGCAAACAGTAGGACAAATGAGGATGAAAAGGCCGAAAGTGAACCACCAGGACACCCTGAACTCAAAGCACAGGAAGTAACAAAACAGATCAATCAGGCTCTAGAAAAATTCAAAACAGAAATAATCTCCCAGATAACCATAGAGATAGTGAACAAAATGGAAGTTGTGATTCAAGACTCTAGAGCAGAAACTGACAAAAAAATAGATGAGCTTCAGGACCATGATAGAAGCCATGAAGGCCCAGCATAAGAAAGAAATGGAAAAAATAAACGCCCAACATAGGAAATAAATGGAATCCATAAAACAGATTTAAACAGATATCCAGGAGATTAAACACACCATCGAAAGTGTACGCAACAGAATAAAAGAATGTAAAGATAGACTCTCAGATATAGAAGATAAGATTGCAGTCAGTGACCATGAAAAGAGAGGTCTCTTAAAAACAGTAAGGGATCATGAGAAATTGATCCAACAACTCCTAGATGATGCAAAGAAGAATAACATAAGACTGATAGGAATACATGAAGTAGCAGGAGAAAATACAAAGGACCTTAAAAAGCTGTTTGCAGAATTAATGAAAGAAAACTTCCCAAACAGAGGGGAAAATTTTGACATTCAGATAACTGAGGCATATAGGACCCCAACTAGCTACAATAAAAAAAATCTACACCTAGACATATAATAATCAAGATCCCAGAAACCCAACAGAAGAACAAAATACTACAAGCAGTAAGAGAAAAGAAACAAATCACATACAAAGGAAAGCC
>NW_022900934.1:22850956-22885700 GCF_012274545.1 Fukomys damarensis
AGTGCTGCCAACTTTGGAAAAAGTTATCCCAATTTACTGTGTTGCATTGGCATTGTACAGAAATGGACAGCCATATTGGTCTAGAAATGTTAATTTTTTTATTTTTATTTTTATTTTTTTTTCCATGTGTTACAGGGGTATCACATCATACTAAATATGTAAGGTCACATCTACGTGGGTTTGATTACAGAAACTAATAAAGTATTCGCTAAATAATGAAAAAAAGAATAAGATAAGACTATAAGAGCAAGAAGCAATTCAAATATGTTCAGGGACTATTTTCATCTCCAGAATTAAGGATTATTTTAATGTTACATCATTGCCTTTTCTCTTTTACTTTCCTTTTAGTTTTATTTTAGGATTCCCTATTTTTAATGTTCATACAAAGAATTTTTTAACTGAAATACCGAATAGTTTCTTTGGTGTGAAAAACTATAATAGTACACAGGATCCTAATGAGATAATTAATAATGTGAAATAGGAAGTAAAGGGCTAAAGGTGTAGGGAAAGTGGGAATGGTGGGGGAAAGGTAATAAGGGAGAGGAAAAAAAATGAGAAACTGAAAAAATTGAAATAAAGTGTGTGTAAATGGGGAGGGGAGGAGGGGGTGAAGGGAGGGCAGGGACAAGGGGAAAAAATGAGAATCAAGACCAATTATGTAAAGGTACAGAATCCCAATGATGAATGTAACTGTATTGTATACCTAGATTGTACCAATTAACTCAATAAAAAGAAAAAAAAGAAGAAGAAGAGTGGAACATTAAAATGATCCTCTTTGTAACTGTATTGTATACCTAGATTGTACCAATTAACTCAATAAAAAGAAAAAAAAGAAGAAGAGTGGAACATTAAAATGATCCTGCCTGGAGGATCACTGCGAGTTCGAGACCAGCCTGGGCTACATAGTGAGTTCCAGGTTAGTCTCAAAAAAACAAAAACAACAAAAAAAAAAGATCCTGACCTTGTCTCAGATAGATAGACAGATAGACAAGAATAAAATAACCCAGGTGAGATCAAGAACCACTTTTCTTCTCTCCATTCATGTCTTCCTATCAGTAAGCAGAGAGGCAGTTCTCGAAACATGGTCTTTGGTCCCACAGCATCACTAGAGAATTCTTTAGGGTGCAAACACTCAGACCCCACTCAGACATAGTGAATCAGAATTTGGAGTGGTGGAGCAGCAGCCTAAGCTTTCAACAACCTCCCTGTGTTTCTGATTCATGTTCAAGTTTGAGATCTGCAGTATAGAGACCCAGAGCCTACACTTTGGCTCCAGAGTGACTCTGTCCTCTGAAGTCAGAGGATTCAGCTTTACATCCTGGCTCTGCCATTTACCAAGTAAGCTTAATCTCTTTGTGCCTCAGTTTCCTTATAGTAACCCCATGTGGTTATATTTTATTGTAAGTATTGAAAGAGGTAATGTCTTACAGGTCTTAGAAGAGTGTGTAAGTGTTCATCAATTTCTTTTTGGGGGTGGTGGTGCCAGGGATCGAACTTGGGTCCTTGCACTTGCGAGGCAGGCGGCGGAACCACTGAGCTAAATCCCCGGCCCATGTTCATTATTTTAAACCCTCATGAAGTACCAAAAAAATAAAAATAAATAAATAAATAAACCCTCATGTGCCACTTCATCTGTACTGCTTTAACTCCCCCAGCATCGGTCTGTTAGTCACATCCTCTTGCCTGTCCATCCTTTGATATCCCCATGCCCATTCTCCCACAGCATCCATTCCACTTACTGTTCTCTAGGCCCAGATGATCAGTTCTTCTCCAGGAAAATAGAGACACTTCCCAAGTCAAAGGGGCATCACACCAGGGGGAGAAAGCCAAGGCCAAAGAGGTGGATTTAACTGTCTTGAGCTGAGCTTCCTTCAGAGGGAGTCAGGAGACACCCCTGAGACTTTCTCCGTAGGACCACCTCGGTGGGAATGGTAGGTGATCAGTCATCTGCCCACTACTACTAAAATCCTGAAGCCTGTTCTGCCCAGCCCAAACCAGCTAAGGAAGTGGCTCAGTGGTCCTACAATAACTACATCCTAACTCAGAGAACAAGCTGAGAGGAGAGGGTCCTGGGCTGGGCAAAAATGAACCTGGATTCTGACCTTGGCTCTTAAAGCTTGGGCTGTGACTTTCCTCTGCGCACTCACTTCCTCACCTGTAATGTAAGCAGTTGGACTAGCATAGTTCATAACATTTTATGGATTATGATTCAAAAATGCAGTAAAAACTGCAGAGCTTCTCCCAGAAAAATGCATGTGGGTATGTACACACACACACACACTTATAATTCTTATAATTTTAGGCATTAAGAAGCCTCATCGAAGCCCACACATAAATCATTCTCTGGGTCCACGGACACTTGGTTAGAAACCTAGACTAAGTGGTCTCTAATCATGCATGATAATATAACAGCTTTGTGTATATTTGTGTGTTTTGTATTTTGCATCTAATCTAAAGATTTCACCAAAAAGATGAGATTAGTAAACAGCTTTGGTAGGATACAGTAGTTGACTGGCTCATCACATGTCCCCTCCCAGAGCCAGTCCCTGTCCTACCTTGTCATACTGCCTCCAAAGCATCCATCTTTCTCCTGTCCCCCATCAGTAAGGGATGACACATAGCACTGAAAGACACCCTGATCCAACCTGCTGTCTCTGCTGCCTCCCAAAGTGTGGGTAGATTGTGCCCCACCAGAAGAGCAGTAGGGGAGGAACCTGGTCTGCTGCTTCTTTCCCGCCCAAATCTCTGGCTCAGAGGCCAGGCAATAAAGAAGCCACCTCTAACCCCCAATACACACACACACACACACACACACACACTCCCTCCAATAACCACAGCCCAGGGACTGTACCCACAGATACTTGCCAGTTTGGTCACTTGGAACAGGCAAGAGTTATTTTTAGATTCCAAATGACAGGACATAGGTGACAGCAGTTCTACTGTCAGAACTACTCTGCCACCATCAGCTCTGATAAATCACTACTCACTGTGTGAGTGGTCCAGTTTATCATCACAGCCAGAGAGGCTGCGCCCATTCTAGAGTGGTTGTCTTGGATTGGTAACCACGCTGACCACATTGATACAGGCTCAGCCCCGGACCACACCAGGGGAAAGACTGTGGCCCTGAGGCAGTGCAGCCAGCCCAGAGTAATAGCACAGCACAGTCCTCACAGTCCAGCACGGTGCACACAAGGCTAAACTCCTTCAACAGGGTTAGCCCAGCCCTGACAGGCCACTCGGGGCTTTCTTTAGATGGCTACTGATGCCTCCTCGTTTTTGCCCCACTATGCCACTTTGGTCTGGTTATGAGCACTGGGAAATTGGGCAGACTTGGATACTCTCAATGCAGGTACCAACTGGTTTCCACATTCTAGAGGGCACATTGAAAAGTACATGACAAGCTTTGAAAGTGCGCATATCTCTTTACACTGAAATTTCTCTTCTAGGGATCCATCTTCAGTAAATAATGAATGACACACAGATGGGGAGCTCAGTGCTATAATGTGTGCTTAGAACATACAAACATTTTTAAAAGGAACTTGTCTTGGAATTGTATGTAAGAATGTAATGGAAGTCACATGTGGTGACACATACCGGTAATCCCAACACTTGGAAGGCTGAGGCAGAAGGATCACTATGAGTTCAAGGCCAGTATGAACTACATAGCAAGACCCTGTCTTTTAAAACAAATGTAGTAAAAAATTGGAATTCATATATCTGTGCAATAATAGTGACTACACTTTAGAAATAGTGTTATATACATATGCTGAAATACTATGCAGCTATTAAAAATAATGATATGGATCACTATGTTACTATACAACTATGTATAAAACATAACAGAGGAAAAAATAAAACAGGTACAAAACAGTATGAATCATGAAACCCAACTTCTATAAAATGTGTGTGTGTGTGTGTGTGTGTGTGTGTGTGTACATGCATTAGAAAAAGCAAACTAGAAGGAAATATTTTAAAAGTATTATCAGAGGCTGTTTTGTGATTGTGGAATTATTTCTTTTGCGTTTGTTTAGGGTTTGGTTGTTATTGCTTATTTTCTACTATATGTGTGTGAGCATATATTATTCATATAAGAATAACAAGAAAGGCCTTTACTCTCATCTCACAGCTTCTAGCCTGAACCAATTAAACTCCTTCCTGGACTCTCACCAGAGACTCCCCTCCCTTCAACCACCGTAGACCCCCCTCCAGGTTACCTCTCTAGCTTTGAAATTTGCTGCCCTTCTCAGTTGTCCCCTGGAGTTTCACTAATTGGGGGCCAATCCAAACAGTTCCCACAAACCCCTGACAAAGGCTCACCGTGGAATACCCTCCAGGGCTCTCTATTCATAAATCTAACCCATACAGAGAAAGTCCAAATCTGTCACTAGACAGTAAGAGCAATACCCTGAGTTTCATATCCAGCACCACAAAAAAAAGTAAGGTAAAAAATAACTATTGTGATAGTTATAATAGGTAGTGAACCTTGACATTTATACTTGGTCTTCCTCTTCATATAGCACTTTTGTCTACATGTTTCACTTAATCCCCCTCATAGTGGCTGTACTCATTGTACAGATGAGGAAACTAAGGCCCAGCAAGTATAGCAGCATAACACTTGCTAAAGGTCACACTGAGCCAGGATTCAAATGCAGGCCTGATTGACCCGTAAGAAGTTAAATTGAAATGAATAGGTTATCCTGAGCTCTGCAATATTTTACCCTCCTCCTGCTCCATTCCCTTCTTCCCAGCTGATCTCTCAGTTGATGCACTACCAACCCTTGCCCAGAATTGCACAAAACCCATCTGGGGCCAATGTGCTCTGCATCTCCACACTAACTCCTCCCTCCCTCCCAGCAACAGGTCCCTGCTTCCTCCTCAAGTGTCCTAGCAACGAGATATCCTACAGGGCCACTCTATGCACGTCTGGGCTTTTTCAGCTTGGACCTGTCACACCAAGGCAGTAAGTTACGGCACCCACATGTGGAAGGGGCAAGGGGAGGCAAGGAGGTGGACTCAACCTGCATGACTTCCACTGTGAATCTGCTCCCAGCTTCACATCTGGGGCACTGGCTTCAGCTGTACTCACCTTTTCTTGAGCTTCTATCTGACATGGGACAAAAAAAGGAGCCAAATCCTAGGGCTTAAATTCTAGTTGATTTCAATTTCTTTTTGTATTTTTTAAAATATTCAACTTCTTCCCTTCAGAATATTTAATATTCAAAACAGCAATAATAAAAATATTAGCAAATAAAGCATTTAATCTTTATCCACCCTCTGGAATTAGACACTCGCATGACCATTTTACAGATAATAAGAACGAGACCTAAAATCTTTTTGGGGGGGTACTGGGGATCAAATTGAGGATCTTGAGCTTGTGAGGCAGGTGCCATGTCACTGAGCTAAATCCCTGGCCCAAGACCTAACTTATCTAAAGATACCTGGCTAATAAATTGCAGCACAAGGATTTGAAGAGATGTGTCTTGCTCCAATATGTATGCTCTAACTACTACATATCTTAGAAATCATCTGCCTCTACTCCCTTACTGCACAGATAAGAATATTGAGACCCAGAGAGAGGATGCCATGTATGATCAGCCAACATATATTTACTTACTGAGCAACTACTAAATGTGGTACACTGAGATAGGGCTGCTAATAGGGAAAATTTATTATAGATGGGACCCAACTATATATTAATAATTGCTAAAACTGAGCAATGAATTCATGGAGCTCATTATACCATTCTCTCTACTTTTCTACATACTTGAAGTTCTCCATAATAAAAAGTTATAGAAAAAAAGATGACAGGATTGGAGCAGTGGAGGACTTCCCAGCCAACATGGGGAGCTAAGCAGTTCCCAACCCCCCACTAGCCCAGACCTTTATCAGAGCAAACTGGTGAGGACTGCCTAGCTACATGGGTGCCTCTGCAGCATCCCCCCACCATGCTTGTGGGCCTCCTGGTTGTGCCAGTACCTGGATCCACACTGCAGAGGCACAGGTGGTCATAAAGGCCATTGTACTGAGCTCCAGAAGATAGAACAGAAGTGAACAACTGCAAAAAGGCACACCAGACCTCTGCAGTTGGTAAATTGAAGGGATCACCACCTTCTATCAGAACTTGGACTAATCCAGGGGAAGGGAAGCTGGAACCTGCAGTAGAATCTTAAAGAGTTAAACCCTGCAGGAGGTCAGGGAGCTCAATCTGGGCCTTGCTGCCAGGATTCTGTCTGAATCTCAGGGGTCTGCTATTGGCTAGCTGAGACTAATTGACTTAGTTCTGCACATTGCTGCCCACATTGTCTATTGTGGCAGCAGAGATATACCCTGAAAATGAAAAAAAATGGAAATAAAGTATTTGTAAATAGGGAAGAGAGGAGGGGGTGAAGGGAGGGCAGGGATAAGGGGAAAAATGAGAACCAAGACCTGTCATGTAATGGTACAAGATCCCAATGATGAATGTAACTGTACTGTATACCTAAAATGTACCAACAAACTCACTGAGAAAAAAAAAGAGATATACCCTGAAAGAGGCCCTTCAATTTTTTTTTCTTTTCCTATTTTCATTTTTATTTTTAAATTTTTATTTTTCCCCCCACTCTTCAAATTCTCCCTTTCTTCTTTCTTCTTTTTCCCACTCAATTTCTTGCTCCCCCACATTATTCTTCATGTCCCTTTTTGTTTCTATTCCTGCCCTAATTTTTGGGGGGGGTTGTTTTTGTTTTTTGAGACAGAGTGTCACTATGTAGTTGAGACTGACCTAGAACTCACTATGTAGCCCAGGCTGGTCTGGAACTCACAGCAATCCTCCTGCCTCAGTCTCTCAAGTGTTGGGATTACAGGGGTGCGCCACTACACCCAGCTCCTGCCCTAATTTGGATTTCTTCTTTCTTTTTCTTTTCTTCTTTTTCTGTCACTCGATTGTCATTACTTTCAAAGCAAAGTGAGTACAATTTATAACTTCCCTATTACTGTTAAGTTGTTCTATTCTTACACTTGATCTTAGCCAAAAGGCCAAGAAGTGATAAATTGTTCTATTCTTGTCTTTGTGCTTGCACTCTGTCTTTCCCTCTTGTCCTCAACAGTTTCCTAGAGTTTGTGTGATTATTCTGAGTCCTCTGGCTTCACTTGAAACCTTCTCCTATTCTTCTACTTATCTATTCCTCTCCTCCCAACTCCTTCTAAGTCCCCATCCTGAAGGGCAAAGTTGCTATATTAAAGAGTTTATTAACTATAAACATATTTTGGGCTGGTCCTAGATTTTTATTTAATTCATTTGGTTAAACGTGATAGATTAATAACTACCACAAATTGTCAATTTCTAAGATGTGCTTGATGCTCTTGTGTTGCTAATTGTATCAATTGGGCTAAAGGGTTGTGATTGATTTAATCAGTTGTCTTCCTGATATTATGAAAATGAGAATGTCTCTGAGGCATTAGAGACTCAAAACCTAAAGAGCTGTTATATTAGGAAGATTGAGGTACTACCCAGGAATTAAACCAAGGACAGCACCAACAACAAAAATAAAAATGAGAAAACACTTAAGCAAGGCACAAATATAGACTTCCAAGTCACCAACAGCAAAATTCTAGGGAAAACAAGGTGGAAAAGCCTGACAATCAACCACCAGGACACCCTGAACTCACAGCAAAGGAAGTAACAAAACAGATTAATCAGGCTCTAGAAAAATTCAGAAAAGAAATAATTTCCCAGACAACTACCAAGATGATAAGCACAATGAAAGACATGATTAGAGACTCTAGAACAGAAACAGACAAAAAAAAAATAGATGAGTTCAGGGCCATGATAGAAGCTATGAATGTCCAGCATAGGAAAGAAATAGAAACCATGAATGCCCAATATAGGAAAGAAATGGTATTCATGAAAGAGATGCAAACAGATATCCAGGAGATTAAAAACTCTATAAAAAGCATTCACAGCAGAATGAATGAAAGTGAAGATAGAATTTCAGATATAGAAGATAGGATTGTAGTCAGTGACCATGAAAAGAGAGATCTCTTAAAAACAGTAAAGGATCATGAGAAATTGATCCAACAACTCCTAGATGATACAAAAAAGAATAAGACTGATAGGAATCCATGAAGTAGCAGGAGAAAGTACAAATGACTTAAAAAAAAAAAACCGTTCACAGAATTAATGACAGAAAACTTCCCAAACAGAGGGGAAGAATTTGACATACAGATAAGTGAGGCATATAGGACTCCAACTAGCCATGATCCCCCAAAAAAAAAAAAATCTACACCTAGACATATAATAGTCAAGATCCCAGAAACCCAACATTAGAACAAAATACTGCAAGCAGTTAGAGAAAAGAAACAAATTACATGCAAAAGAAAGCCCATCGGAATCACAGCAGACTTTTCAACACAAACCCTCAGGTCAAGGAGAGCCTGGAGTGAGGTATATCAAGCCCTAAAAGAAAAACAACCTTCAACCTAGACTGATGTAGCCTGCAAAACTCTCTTTTAAAATGGATGGGGAAATAAGATATTTCCATGACAAAGAACACCTGAGAAACTTCATGAATACCAAATCAGCACTCCAAACAATTCTAAACAAGATCCTAGAAAAAGACAATGAAGGCAACAACACCATGAGTCCCAACAGAGCAAATCAATTAGGCAAGACAAGAAACTAAAGGGAGAGGAGGGGAAATTAAAAAGAGCCAACCACAGGACAATAACATGACAATGATAAGTAAATACGTATCAGTTATAACTATCAATGTCAACGGCCTCAATTCACCAATCAAAAGAAATACACTGTCAAAATGGAAGCAAAGAAGCAAAATCCAACAATATGTTGTATACAAGAAACACACCTAGTTCAAAAAGAAACTCATAGACTGAAAGTAAAAGGATGGAAAACAGTTCTCCATGCAAAAGGAGCCCAGATAAAAGCAGGGGTAGCTATCTTATTTGCAGACAAAGTAAATTTTAAACCAAAAACTAATTAAGAGAGACAAAGAAGACCACTACATCCTTGTAAAGGGAACAATCCAAGAGGAAGAAATGACAATCATAAATACATATGCACCAAATATTAATGCCCCCAACTATATAAAACAAATATTAAGGGACATGAAAAAACAAATAAGCACTAATACAATTGTAGTGGGGGACCTAAATTCCCCCACTAATACACAGATCATCTAGACAAAAAAATCAACAACAAAATACTAGAACTGAACCAAGCTTTTGAACAAATGGACTTACTAGACATCTACAGAATGCTCACTCCACAAAATCAGAATATACATTCTTTTTGCCTGTACATGGGTCATTCGCCAAAATAGACCACATACTACCTCATAGAACATGTTTAAATAAATGCAAAGGAATTGAAGTTATCCCATGTATATTTTCAGACCATAGTACAATTAAGCTGGAGACCAATAGCATAAGAAACAATAAGAAAGGGGGCTGAGGATTTAGCTCAGTAGTTCTGCCACCTCTTTATAAGAGCAAGGACCCCAAGCTCAATTCCTGGTAAAAAAAAAAAAAAAAAAAAAGAAAGAAAGAAACCATAAGAACTTCACAAACATTGGAAATTGAACAACACTGTCCTGAACAATCAATGGGTCACAGAGGAAATTAAAGAAGAAATTAGTTTTTACAAGTAAATGATAATGTCAATACAACATACAGGAATCTATGGGACACAATGAAAGCAGTTCTATGTAGAAAATTCATAGCAGTGAATGCCCACACTAGGAAAACAGAGGGAGCTCAAATAAACAACCTAATGATGAATCTTAAGCTCCTAGAAAAAGAAGAGCAAGAAAAACCCAAAGCTCATACAAGGGAGGAAATTGCAAAGATCAGAACAGAAATCAATGCAATGGAAACTAAGAGAGCAATTTAAAAAAATCAATGAATTGTAGAGTTGGTTTTTCAAAATAATAAATAAAATTGATAAACCCTTAGCCAACCTTGTCAAAACAAAGGAAAGAAAAGGCTCAGATCCATGCAATTAGGAATGAAAATGGTGAAGTCACAACAGATCCAACAGAAATCCAGAGGATCATCAATACCTACTTTGAAAACCTGTACTCTGATAAAATGGGAAACACAGAATAAATGGACAGATTTCTAAATATTTATGAATTACCAAAGTTGAACAAAGAAGATAAAAAAATTCTAAACACCACAATTACAATCAGTGAAATTGAAAACATAATTAAAAATTTACCAATGAAGAAAAACCCAGGTCCTGATGGCTTCACTGATGAATTTTACAAGACATTTAGAGAAGAACTATTGCTACTACTCTTTAAATTTTTCAATGAAAGTGAAAGGGAAGCAATACTTCCAAATGCACTCCTGGAAGCAAGTGTTACTTTGATTTCAAAACCAGGGAAATACTCAACCATAAAAGAGAACTACAGGCCAATCCCCATAATGAACATAGATACAAAAATCCTCAATAAGATACTGGCAAACAGAATACAAAGGGTCATCAAGAAGATCATACACTGTGACCAAGTTGGATTTATTCCAGGGATGCAAGGGTGGTTCAATAGATGCAGAAAAAGCATTTGACAAAATGTAACACCCATTTATGATAAAGACCCTGCAGAAATTGGAATAGATGGTCTTTATCTCAACTTGATAAAAACTATCTATGAAAAACCAAAAGCCAGCATCATATTAAATGGCCAAAAACTGAAAACCTTCACTCTAAAAATCAGGAACAAGACAAGGATGTCCACTATCACCACTCCCGTTCAATATAGTTCTGGAAACATTAGCCACAGAAATTAGGCATGAGAAAGAAATTGAAGCAATAAAGATAGGAATGGAAGAAGTTAAACTGTCATTATTTGCTGATGATATGATACTCTATGTAGAAGACCCAAAGGACTTCTAGACTTAATTGACACTACTGGATACAAGGTTAACATTCAAAAATCAATAGCCTTCTTGTACACAAATAACAGACTCACTGAGCGAGAAATTAGGGAAATAATTCCTTTCACAATAGCATCCAAAAAAATGAAGTATCTAGGAATCAATCTAATGAAGGAAGCAAAAGACCTCTATACTGAAAACTACAGCACTCTGTAAAAAGATTGAAGAGGATATAAGAAAATGGAAAGATATCCCCTGCTCCTGGATAGGAAGAATCAACATAGTGAAAATGGCAATACTACCAAAACTGCTATACAGATTCAATGCAATCCTGATTGGAACTCCAACAGTATATTTCACGAACTAGAAAAAATAATCCAAAAATTCATTTGGAACAAGAAGAGACCTAGAATAGCAAAAGGAATTCTAGGCAACAGAGACATGACAGGGGGTATCACAATCCCCAACTCGAAACTATACTACAAAGCCACTGTGATAAAAACAGCATGGTACTGGCAAAGAAAAAGACCTGAGGATCAGTGGAATAGATTGGAAGACACAGAAACATCTCCAGATGTACCTGGCTATCTCGTTTTGACAAAAAAGCCAACCATCCTCAGTAGAGGAAAGACAGCCTCTTTAATAAATTGTGTTGGAAAAACTAGATTTTAACCTGCCAAGGATTAAAACTAGACCCTTATCTTTCATTATGCACTAAACTAAAATCCAAGTAGATTAAAGATCTAAATATTAAAACAGAAACACTAAAAGTGCTGGAAGGTAAGTTAGGCAGAACTCTCGAAGACATTGGCACAGGAAAAGACTTGATGAACAAATCCTCAGTAGCATGGGAACTAGCACAAAGAATCAACAACTGGGATCTCATGTTATTAAAAAGCTTCTGCACTGCAAGAGACACCACCAACAGAGCTAAAAGGAAACCTACAATGTGGGAAAAAATTTTTACCAGCTGCTCCTCAGACAAAGGACTACTATCTAGAATATATAAAGAACTCAAAAAAATCAGGCCACCCAAATATAAAGACCCAATTCAAAAATAGGCATCTAAAATGAATAGACATGTCTCAGACAAACAAGTAAAAGGAGCAAAGCAATGTAAGAAAAAGTGTTCAACATCATTGGTCATTAGAGAGATGCAGATGAAAACAACACTGAGATTCCACCTTACCCCACAAAGAATGGCTGCTATCAAGAAATCAACCAATAACAAATGCTAATAGGGAGAAAGGAACCCTTCTCCATTGTTGGTGGGAGTGCAGACTGGTGCAACCACTGTGGAAATCAATATGGAGAGACCTCAAAGAGCTAGGGCTAGAGGTTCCATTTGACCCAGCCACCACTCTGCTGGGTATCTTTCCAAAAGAATTAAAAGAATTATACATGATATATGCACACCCATATTTACAGTGGCATAGTTTGTAGCAGCTAAAACTTGGAAATAGCCCAATTGTCCATCCACCAGAGACTGGATAAAGAAGATGTGGTTTTTCTATAAAATGGAGTACTACTCAGCCATAAAGAATGAGAAACTAGAGTCATTCATAGGGAAATGGATGCACATTGAAGCCATACTCTTAAGTGAAATAAATAAGACACACATATGTAAATACCAAATAGTTTCTTTGGTGTGAAAAGCTAAAAGTGTAAATAAGATCCAAATTGTATAACTAACAATGTGAAATGGGAAGAAAAGGGCTAAAGGTGTAGGGGAAATGGGAAGGGTAGGGGAAAGGAAATAAATGGGGAAAAGAAAAAATATGAGAAAAGGGAAAAATGGAAACAAAGTCTTTGTAAATAGGGGAGGGTGGGGGTGGTGAAGGGAGGGCAGGGATATGGGGAAAAAATGAGACCCAAGACGTGTCATGTAAAGGTACAAGATCCCAATGGTGAATGTAACTATACTGTATACCTAAAATGTGCCAATAAACTCAATGAAAAAAGAAAAGAAAAAGGATGACAGAAAGATGACTGATGAATATGCAATTTTAAGACTCTCTTAAACTAAAAGAATCACCTAAACTTTGGAGTATTTTGCTCTGATAGCTTTTGAAGGTCAGGAAAAGGCAAGTGTCCTGGAACCCACTTAGTAATCTTTCTCCATCTTTCTATAGAATTTTCCAGGGAAAATTCTGCGTTATTGCTAGGGAAATCAGCAAGCCAGGCTGGGCTGGGCCCTCTCCCTTCCCACACAGAACAGTGTTCCTACACCCAGGAGCTCCCCCTGTGGTAGCTCTCAACAAGCCAGTCTCGTCTGGAGGCAAAACGAGATCCCATCAGGTGCAGGGGGAGAGGAGGCTATAAATCCAGAGGACTATGATTAGAAAGCCAATTGCAGGTCTCCCTCTGTAGGTTTCCAACTCACAAAAACTTCCTGGCCGTTGCCGGGCATGGTGGTGCATGCCTGTAATCCCAGCACTCGGGAGCCTGAGGCAGGAGGATAGCTGTGAGTTCGAGACTAGCCTGGGCTACATAGTGAGTTGCAGGTCAGTCTCAACTACATAGTGAGACCCTGTCTCAAAAAAACAAAAAACAAAAAACCCAAAAACAAAAACAAAAACCAAACAAACAAAAAAACTTCCTGGCTGCCAAAGGGCCTTTTCCACAAGTTGCTCAAAGTTTCCAGAGAGCAAGAACACACACACACACACACACACTCACACATGCACGCACGCACCTTGCAGGAGTCAGTGGAAAAGTGAGCAGGAGTGAGAAACAACAGCAGGGACAGAAAATTGTCTGAAAAGGTGGAGACCGAGACCGCTGGGAGGCAGCACATTACGACAGTTAAAAGCAGGACTCCGGCTGCAGGTCAGAGCTCCAGTTGGTTTCAAGGCTTCGGAGCAGAGACCTGGAGCAAATAGCAAAACCTCTCTGAGTCTTTCTCAGCTGCAAACTGCAGCTAATTCTACTTACCATATACAGTGGCTATAGGGATAGAATGAGGTAACATATGTCAAGTGCCTAACCTAGTTCCTGGAGCATGATAAGCACACAATAAACACTGGCTTTTCAAAAAAGTGCTAACCATAAAATACAGCAATTCCACTCCTGGGTATATACACAAAAGAATGGAAAGCAGAGTGTCAAGGAGATATCTATACATCCAAAGACATAGAAGCATTATTCACAATAGCCAAGAGGTAGAAGTAAAAAGTGCTCATTAATTACAAAATGTGGTAGATATGCACAATGGAATATTATTCAGCTTTAGAAAGGAGTAAAAGTCGGACATATGCTACAGCATGAACCTTGAAAACTTTATAGTTAGTGAAATAAGCCAGTCACAAAAGACATACTGTATGATTTCACTTATATGAGGCATCTAGCCAAATTTATAGGGACAGAAAGTAGAACGGTGATTGCCACAGCTAGGGGAGGGGGAAATGGAGTTACTGTTCAGTGGATATAGAGTTTCAGTTTTTAAAATAAAAATGCTCTAGAGATAGGTGGTGCTGATGGTTGTGGGATGAAAACACACATTACTGAACTGGACACCTAAAATGATAATTTTAGGATACGTACTTTACCACAATTTAAGTGTTAGAAAGGGGCCAGGCATTTAGCTCAGGGGTGCAGCACCGGCCTCGCCAACTGCAAGGTCCTGAATTCTGTCCCTGGTACCGCTGAAGTAAAGAAAGAAAGATGGGGGGCGGGGAAGAAGGAAAGTTTTAGACAGAAAAAATGAAAAAGAGAATAAAAGAGCAAGATAAAACCAGAGAAATAGGAGGAACTGAAAAAGTGATACCACAGTAACAAGGAGATGGAGCCACCCTTTTGGGAGACACAGTTGGTACAGTGGTGCACGCCTGGAATCCCAGCCACTTAGGAGGCTGAGGGAGGAGAATTCCAAGTTTGAGGCCGGCCTGAGCAAGTTAGTGAAACTCTCTCTCAAAATAAAACGTTAAAAGGATTGAGGATGTAGCTCAGCGGTAGAATGCTTGCTTAGCCTGTGTGAGGCCATGGGTTCAATCCCCAGTACCGATGATGACGACGATGATGATGATGATGATGACGATGATGACGATGATGATGATGATGATGAAGGTGGAAGGCAAACACACACTTCATATAACCTAGGATCCAACTTCTTTTTGCCATCCTTTTTCATTATTATTAAGTTTAAATTTATGTATTCAAATTTAAGAGCTTAGCCACCTCTGTAAGCCTAATTTTTGGAGATGGCCTTATGAAAAGGGGAAGAACTGCTACCGGGCCTGCTGGTACACACCTGTAGTCCCAGCACTTCTACTTGGAAGCCTGAGGCAGGAGAATCATGAGTTCAAGGCTAGCCTGAGAGGAGAAGGAGGAGGAGAGAGAAGAAGGAGAAGAAAGCAGGAAAGGAAGAGACCTTTAAGGACAGACAGATATGGGCTCAAATTCCAGCTCCATCACATCCAAGCCGAGTGGTTCTTCTTTCATTCATGTATGAGAAGAAGACAACGGAGGCAGAGGCTAAGAGCTCAGGTTATAGTCCTAGCTGTGCCACTTCATGGTGGGAAAGTCATTTTATGAATTATTGCTTCATGTTCCTCTTCTGTGAAGCCAGACTCGCCTAGTCGTTGAGTATAGGATAAAGAAACTAGAGTGGCTTGCTGCCTGATATGGAATGAGCAATCAATAAGTGATATCTGTTATTATCCTTAATGCTATGATTGGGGTACGTTTGTTTGGGATGTGTGTGTGTGTGTGTGTGTGTATTTTTTAACCCAGGGCCTTATCCATGCCAGGCCAGCACTCTATCATGAGCTGTATAAGATAAGCTTTTATTAGGTAGCAGCAAGAAGGATCTTCAGTCTCCATGCTCTAACTCTCTCCATTCTCCTCATGGAATCACAGAGCTTTCAAGCTGACAAGGGCTCCATTTATAGACAATGAAATTGAGACCCAGAAGGAAATGACTTGCTCAAGGTTGTAGGGCAAGTTAATGAGAGTTGAACTAGAACCCGGATGTGGGTTCTTGACCCCTACCAATTTAATCCCATCATCAAAACTTTTATTATCCAGGCAGCCATGTTTTACATACATTTAGCAGCAAGGGAAGGTGGCTTTTCAGGCCCCAGAGACTAAAACGCCCAATCAGAAAGGAACTAGAACAATCATGCCCTCTCAGCCCAGACCAGAAGCCGGGCAGGGCTCTGCGCTGTGGGACCAGGCCAACTGGGCCAGCAGCCAGAGTGACGCCGTAGGCACAGCTCAGGGCCCTCTCACCAGCTACATAATAAAGTAATTATGGGATTAGGGATAAAATTAGTCACTTGTGTAATTATTTTCCTTAGAACAAGAGCAGAAAGGACCTTTTTAAAAAGTGGCTCCTTGGCCCTCCCAAGAGTATTCATGGTGAGTCGCAGATGAGTGCACACAGACGAAAACACATGCAGAGCAACGGTGGCTCTGTGGCAAGAGGGAGCTTGGCTTCTTGTGAGACAGCCTCACACTGGTCCCACACTTACCAGCCCCTACTGTGAAATGTGTGCCCACTGAATACTCTGTCACACTATGACAAGTACATTGCCTGCTCTCAGGGACCTTTGCCATGCAGAATCTAGTGGAACAAGCTCTGATGTCCTCCCTTAACCATAGCACCTAAGTCCTGGGCTTCCTGAGGCCTCCTTCCATCTTGGGGATTGGTGGTACAATTCAGTAGGATCTAGGGATCCACTAATTCAGAGAGCTCCCTTGTATGGGCTGCTGTGGTAGGCAGAATAATGGTCCTTCCAAAGATGTCTCTGTTCTCATCCCAGAACCTCACATGGCAAAAGGGACTTTTCAAATATGATTAGGTAGAGTCCTTGGAGATGGAGAGATAATCTTGGGTTAATGAAGTGAGTCCAGTGTAATCATGGGGTCCTTACCTGTGAGAAAAGGTGGCAGAGAAGTGACAGAGTACATGAGGTAAAGGAGGCAGGGACTGGATGGACACCGTGGCGGGGGGTTGGCATGAAGTAAGAAATGGGTACAGTTGAGAGACCCTAAAAAGGGCAAGGTACAGATTTTTCCCTGGCAGTCCTGTCAACACCTTGATTTCCACCCCATAAGGCTAAAATTTTCAGGTTTCTGAAATTCCAGAATGCTAAAATAATAAATATGTGTTGTATTATTTAGCCACTAAGTGTGTGGTGACTGGCTAGCGCAGCCCTAGGAAAATAACACAGCCACCTAAAGAGGAATCCTTGGAGCCCACTTTTCCCTCCAGAAGGAAACCCTTGATGAAACTCTGTCCTCAGAGGCCAGCTAGGGAGGTTTCCCAGGCCAGATGTCCCCTGAGTATACTTCCAGGGAAGAGGCCTGGACTGGGCCCAAGCTCCTAACCTAGAGAGATATCATGGGCAGGGGGTATCAGGAAAAGGTGATAGTTCTGGGCGATGGTCTGAGAAAACCTATCCTTCAGCTCTATTTCATGGACTCAGTATCTCTAACATCTTTTCCAACCTAAGGATACCTAACCCGTAAACCATACTAAGGAACCTGGCCTCAGCGAATAAGACCACCCAGAGGGGAAGAAGCCTGTTTCTGGCCTTAGCTGTGTCCTGAGTCAGTAGGCAGTCACAGCCCAGCTCCTTCTCTCTGAGCCTCACCATGTATCCACTACATAAGTCAAGTGCCACGGCAAGGCTTACATAGCTAGAAAGCCTCAGAAAGGCCCTGTGAGTGACTCACTCTCATGTTGTCCAGCTTCAGCTGGCCTGGCTTGAACATGGGCAGTGCTCCTCTGACTCTTTCTTACCATCAGTGAGAAACCAGTCAGAGGATAGCAGTGAGCAGCCTCTGCTCACAAGGAATGGGCTCTTCAGATTTGTGACTAGTTCAAAACTAGTTCCTGCCTGTTCCCCTAGATGCAGAGAGTTTGCAGTGGCCAGCAGCTTGGCAAGTTTCCCATCCAACATCCACAGCCTTTGCCCTGACAGACCTCATGTGAAGACAGAAGGAGCAATCTGTATAACATTCATGGCAGAGTTCCTCATAATCTCAGAACTGGAAATGACTTGAAAGTGAGTAACAGGAAAGGGGATCACATATTTAGCAGAACGTCCTATACCCACACAGACGGCAGCTTCCGGTATGTTGGAAAACACGGGACAGATCAGAGGATTCATGAGCAGGGTTATGGCTATGTGAGGAAAGAGAAAAGGAAAACAGTGAGAAGGAAACATACCAAACTCTTGACGATACTCAGGAGCAATTTTCCTCTCCTGTTCTCCAAAACCTCTGTAATATGTTATTACTTTCATAATTTTTTTAAAAGTATTAAAAAACAACAACAACAGCAGTGGAGCCCTGAGGGACCCACACACTGAGCAGTCAAGGAGAAAGGAGAAACAGACAAGGGAGAAGGGATCAGGGAGTACAGGAGAAGCCAGAGAAAGCAAGAAGGGTGCAGTGTTCTGGAGACCAAGCAAAGAGAGAGCTTCAGGAGGACTGTGTGCCTAGGTCAGCATGACCCAGGAGTCACTGGTGACCCAATGTTTGTCCCTCTGCCCTATTGCATTCATGATGTAAATTGGGTGCTAAGAAGGATTTAATGATCCACCCCCACCCCATTTCCTACTGAGGAGTCTATAAGGACATCCCCATCATGACCAGTGTCCCCAGGAGCAGCACATATGATGACTAATCAAGCGACAAGGAGTTACTGTCACACCCAGCCATCCATGCACAGTCCAGGCAAACCGGGGGTGGGGGTGGGGGCTTGCTAGTGTCTTCAGGATGGGACTCCCCCCTCCTGGTCATAACATTTGTGTTTCCATGAGCACTCATGTACTCCTTCAACTCCACACACACACACACACACACACAGGCAGATGCACACATTCACTCACTTCTTGGCCCATCCCTCAGCCTCACTGAGACGTGTTCTTTAGATTCTGGGCCTCTTCGATATAAGATACACAAAGGTCACCTCCCCACTGACATATGTTCACCCCCCCACATACCAGCCTTCTTTCTTCTCTTGAAAACTCCCCTTTATCCCTCGCTCCACTCACCTCATTATGGATACCAGGTAAACCCAAGCACAAGAGACAAGGTGACCCAGCAAGTCCTGTCTTACTCGAATGCCCCATCCTTGCCTCTTACCACAGCAATGATGGCAGTGGCCAAGTCCAGACTGTTTGCAGAGCAGAAAGGTACGGGGGGGACGGGTCACAGAGCTAAATGCTATAGCAGGCTCTGGAGGCCAACGACCTAAGATGCCACTCTGACCCTCAATCTGGTGAGTCAACAAGAAACAGGTCTGAGTCAGACGTCCCCCATTACAGCCCATTCTAAGGAAACTGACAACACATACAGCCCAAATGTGCAGGTCATTCTCCAGGGCAGCCTGTGGTAATGAGCGTGCCTGGGCCAACTCAAGCCCAGCACCAATTAGGCTGCCCCCCTTTCCTGGCAGTGAGCTCAGTGTCATTACTTTGCTCCATTTTCATTGCATTTGAAAAATCTTCATTGAAGGTCCCTGGAGGATCTTAAAAAGTGTTATTCAGACATTAGCTCTGACACAGACCTCCCCCACTCAGACATCATCTGCCCGAGGCAACACTTTTCTCCCTGCTTTTTGGCACTACTGGGAATGAGCAGCATCTAAGGCCAGGCATGTGTCAGCTGAGGACCCCTTCTCAGTATGGCCTTTCCCCATTTTCTTGCCTCCTGTATGGCAAATGTAAACTTATCAACCTGGTGACAACCCTGTGAGATGGCACTGTTATTCTGGTGTTATAGATATGGAAACTCAGCACCACCACCCCAAGGTCATCTATCCCACCTGGGGCCAAGGTAGACCTAGAACCCAGAACTGCTGAGCTCTGGGGTTCCCCTAAGAGTCCCCTCCCAACCCAGCCAGCTCCGCTCTGCCTGCTGCCTAGCTCTGCTCTGCAGCAGAGGTGGGGTGCCCACCATTCATTACTCCTTGGCTTTATTACTGTGAGCCTGGGTCCTGGAGAAAGGAATGAGGACAGGATGAGCTATAGGATTTAGGACTTCCGATAGAGGCTTCAGAGAGCACAACTTTCCTAAGTGAAAAGACAAAACAATGCTCAAAGTTGTTTGCAACTCCCTATTTTGACCTGCAACTTACAAGGGAACTGGCAAGAGAGAATGTGGTTAGGACATTCCAAGGACCAGATGAGGGCTACAGAAGGGCGGAAAGGAGAGGATCTGGGCTATCTGGTTTGGCAGCCAGAGCCAGAAGGACCAGAGATTTTAGTTCAATGCTTTCATCTTTACAGGAAAGGAAACTTCTCCCTGGGAGGAGAAGAAGCCTAAAGCCAAGAGTGAGTCTGTGGCCATGTTAAGATTAGCATGTGGCAAACTCTTAGGTTAGCTTTCCTGAACCCAGAAGAGTGAAGGGCTAGAGAGATGCTGTCTGGGCTAAATGAAGGAATGTAAGAGCAAGGGGACCTATCGTCTCTGGAGCACAGACACGTGGTGCTTCCATGGGGACACCAGCCACACTCTGGGCTCTCTCTCCATAGAAGGTGTGCGCAGAAGGGAGGCCTTTCCATTCACCAAAGCTCAGTCTCCACCAGGAGCCAATCAGGACCCCAGAAGGAGGCAGAAACTTTGGTTCCCCTGGCAACTCAGACAAAGGCATCTCCTCAGCACTGCCTGCAGCTGGAGTAGGGATACAGGCTGGAATCCACCAACCAGACAGGGCTCGCCTCTCCTTTCTCCAGAAGAGAGAACAACTCAGTTCTTTTGGCTTTAGTCCCCAGCCTTCAGTCAGATGGGCCCATCTCAGATCAGGAGGCAGAGTGTAGATGAAGCTGGAGGCTCAGAACAAAGGTGAATCCTCTCCAGTCTGCAAGGGCCCGCTGACACTAGGCCAGGACTCAGGATGTGTCAGGGGCTGGTTCAGGTGTTCATCAGTTCATTACCTCGGACTCCTCTACTGAGGCAGTACCAGCTGTAGAGCTCCAGGGGAGCCTGTGGCTGCATAGGAGTAGGCAGGCCTAGGCCCAGAGCAGTCATTTACAGTTGGACCTACGCAAGTTCCATCCCCTTTCTCTTGCAGCCTCATTTTCTCCATTAGTAAAGGGGAATGGACTGGATCATCCACTACCTGGGCTTCTCAGTTCATACTCATCATAAAAATAATAGGGAGAAGGAGCAGACAGGAGCTTACCTCATACCACTTTGGAAAAATAGCCTAGCCTCATCCAGAGCCTTGGAATACACAAAGCATTCCATTAACTGGACCTGCCTCTTTGTACACCCTTTGATGATAACTGATAGAATCTGAAAAACAGTTTTCAAATAGAATCCCCAGCTTTGCCTCCTACAGGCCAAGGTGCCCCTCCTTCCCGGGCCCCGTCCCAGGGAGGTATGCACAGTGTCCTCATGGAAGGCCCTCTCAGCCCTAGTAGAGTCAATCAGAGATTTTGGAAGGATTTTCCACATCAAGAGTCAGAACAAAAAGAGATTTCTTAAGAAGCTTCTCAATTTCCAGAAGAGTCTAACTACTATCAAAATGAACAAGATGTCCAGGCTCTCGGCTCTATAGTCCCATCAGCCAGCCCACACTGAGCCCTGTGGTCCCTCACTAGGACCCAGTGAGGCAGGCACTAGTAGCACCCGTTTACAGATGAAGAAAGACAATCAGAAAAGAGATGTGAATGAACCTGGCAACATCACATGGTTGACTTGGGAGGGTGAAAATAAATCCAAGCAGCAAATTCAGGTCACCCCTATCCTCTGCCACCCCCAGGAACATTTTGCAGTGGTCACACTGAATTGGAAACTGCAGCATGCTACAAAAATCGAGCCCTCTCCTTCTGGGCCTACAGGAATAGCTGTCTCAGAGAGGGTCCAGCCTGTTACTCTCCTCTGGGCTTGCTCCCCCCCACCCCCTCCCACTGCAGTACAACATGACCCCTCTGAGTACACAAGAGGCTCAGCCCACAGCCTAGAAAATCTCAATGATTTCCAGGCATTTTCTTTCAGAAATCTAAACTTTGCCTGAGCACTGGGGACTGCCAGAATCTGGCACCAACTCGTATTTACAGCTTTAACTACCTGCTGCATCCCCCATCCCCCAGGCGTGAGTGCCCCGGACACAAGAGTAAGTAGGTATTTACCCCCCACACACCTGATTTATTCCCCATGAAAAGCTGCCATTTACTGAGCACCTACCAAGAGCCATGTCCCAAGCCAGCCACTCAACCAGCTCTCTCTCACTTTCTCACAACTCCTTCACTCATTTACCCAGCAAATATTTCTTGAATTCCCACTATGTACCATGCAACACAGAAACGAGAATGATCGTGACCTTCAAAGAGAGAAAACAGCTATGCATTGTTATAAGTATTAGGAAGGAATCAAGACTTGGAGGCAGAAAGCAGTTGGGTAGGGTGGGAATCTCCTGAAAGCTGAAATGGAAAGAGTAAGAAGGTGGCAAGGCTGCAAAGAGCCAGAGAAAGAATTCTAAGCAGAGGGAGCAGCATATGCAAAGGTTCTGTGGTGGGAGAGAACTTGAATTAAATGGCAAGTGGGAAGGAATGACAATGTAGTGGGGAAGGCAAGGGCCAGTTTACTCAGGGCCCTGTAGGTAATGGCAAAGAGATTAGATTTCACTCTAAGAATAAAAGGAAGACACTAAGTGGCATGGTCAGGTGTGTGTTTTACAAAGATCACTCTGGCTGCCACTTGGAACAGCGACTTGAGACTATAGCCCACGAATGTAATGTGTGCAAAGTAACTGGTGTAGTGCTGCCCCCAGAAGGTGCTCGGTAAATGTTAACTCTGTTTCGTTCTCTCTCTACCCCACTCCCTATCCTAGGCCAGGAATATCTTCTTTAACTCCTACTCCTTCTTACAGTCTCTACATTGTCAGAACTTATTTCCAATGACATGCCATCCGTATGCTCTTCGTATTACACAGGGAAATTGTGGTCCAGCAAGAGAATGCAATTTGCCTGGTGTCACTCAGCAGGGCTGCGACAGGGTGAGAACTTCCCGGCCCTCCCCTGAACTGGACCCTGGGTTGACCTGAAGAGCAGGACCAAAAGGAGGCAGCAAGCTCTGGGGCCTTCCTCTGGGTTCACATCCTCTACCCCCGCCTTCCCCATCATGGAGATGCTCAGAAAGCTCAGCTGCCAGTGAATTATGAGCTCGGGGTGGAACTGGGCCCTCTCTAGAGATTCGCCTGTTTGGGTCACAGCACACTATGAGAAAAAGACATTTCCCAAGAAAACTGGACGCCCACTAAGATGTCAGCTGGTCTTACCAACATCACCAGGAAGCGAGTGAGGATTGTGGACTCCTTTCCCCATCTAGAACCTGAGCCCACAGAGTTAGATGGTTTGTTCAGGGATGGAGAGAAGATGGCAGAGTTCTAATTAGAATAATAGAACATGTCTGTTTGGGATCACTGAGTCCAAAGTCCCATTGTACAGATGAAGGAACTACGGTCTCAGCAGGGAATAGGACTTGCCCACTATCACATGCTGAGTAAGTGGCACAGCCAGGACCAGGAGTCTTGGATGCTTCTGCTTTCCAGCTCCCTGGGCTGTCTCCCTTGAGAAAGGTAGAAAAGGCAGCTGGGGTGAGGCTGGGATAGCGGGGCAAGAGTCAAGGACAGAGTGGCACTGCCTCCCCAGGCCTGCCCTGCCCCAGGTCTTAGCCCTCATATTGCTTGCAGGTGTGGAGAAACCTGCCAAACCAGTCCCTGTGCCAGGGCTAAGTGGCAGAGCCCAGAGCTGCAGGGACACCAAGAGCTGGGGGCAGGGAGGACACAGAGAGGCTTCTCACTGGCATGCTGGTCCAGGCCAGTGGGCCCTGCCTGGGAGCAGGTGAGGTCATCATAGCTAGAGTCCTCCATCACCAGGAATAGGGCATGGCAGGACTCAGCAGGTCTCTATCCTCACTGGCCACAAAGGCCTGCCTTCTACTTCCCTTCCTGCTCTGGACACACGTTAGCTGTCTGTGTCACTTGATCAAGAGACCAGGGAATTTATCTGTGCAGTAAGACAGGAAGCAGGAAAGAGTAACAAGATGATATAGAAGCCTTCTCCCCATATCCCCAGCCACCCTCCACCTACTAGGTACCTTCCTATTGTAACCTTGGCCCTCCTGACCTCAGTGAGCCTGGCCCAGGAAAGAGCTGCACACAGGTCACAATTGGAAAGAGGGTTCAGATCTGGGCTCCCAGTATGGGTCAGTGACACCCTGTGACACTCAGAACTGATTTGGGGAACCTGCTCTTCTTAGGCTTCTGTCACCTTCCTATGGTGGGACAAGAGCAATGCCATAGTTCCTGGCGGCCCTGAGTGCCTGCTCTCACCTCACCTCCCCCCAAACCTTCCCACTTCTGCCCAAAGAAGTCACACCCGCCAGTGTGGGGGTCCTGCTAGACGGGCGTGACAGGAGCTGCCTGACTAAAACCTGTTCCCTCCACTCTAGTGCCAGCTGAAGAAACAGTTTCTCCCTGGTCTTCACACCCTAACTCAGAAATCACCCTAAGGGCCTGTAAGGCCTTGGAGACAACTGCTAGGCAGAAGGAGACCTTGGTGTCAACCTCGGCCCCAGTGTGCACACGATACATAGGTCAGGCAAGTGCCCCACAAATGTCAGGGACTGTCTCATATCTTAATCAATCTCCTCCATCAGTAGATGGGAGAAGGAGGATCTGAGGGTGGCAAAGACCAGCCTAAGATCACATAGCAAGGCCACGGTAGAGGTGGGACCACAACGTAAGCATGACCTCCAACTCAGGGCCCTCAGCCATGCCACTCGCCCAAAAGAGGCATTTTTCCAAATTCAAAATCAAGGAACCAAGAGGCACCTTCCCCACTACCCCTTGGGAACCGCCAGATAATAAATAGTATGAAGTTCTTCTACTCAATATTAATCAGGTGTTGCCTTAGTCTGCCTGGTCCGCTTTAACAAAAATACCAGAAACTGAGTGGCTTATAAATAACAGAAATTTGTTTCTCACAGTTCAGAGGCTAAAAGGTCCAAGATCAAAGTGCCAGCAGATTTGGTGTGTAGTGAGGGCCAGCTTTCTGGTTCACAGATGGCACCTTCCAAGATCGCAGGATGGAAAAGGCAGACTGGCTCTCCAAGATCTCTTTTATATAGACACTTGTACCACTCAGAAAGTAAGCATCTTCATGACCCAAGCACCTTTTAAAGACCCCAGGGTGTTCGGGTTTCAGCACATGAATTTGGGGGAAACAAACATTCACAGCCTGTGTTTATCTGCAGTGCTCACCTCTGTATCCCAGCAAATGGGACAGTGCCTGGTATACGGCAGGAACTCAGTGAAAATTTGTTGCTCAGTGGAGGGACAACTGGGAGCAGAATCCTTTTTTAGGTCCTAGGACCAGAGTAAAAAATTGGAAAATAGGAAAAAGGTAAGAAAAAGAAAATTTTAATCTGGCCCATATGAGGTATTGAACAAGCAGGGACACTGTTGGCCCAGAACCTCCAAAATCCTGGGGCTAAAAATGAGAGGTTGTCATCAGTAACACTGAATGTGCAGACTTCAAAGCCTGCATGTGTTCCTGTGACTTGGCAAGGCCACCAGACCTGTCACTTTGGGCTTGCTCACCCTCCAAAATTTAGGGTGAAAAATCAGGGTGAGCAACAACCACCCTGCACTTCCCTGTCAGGACGGCCAGACCCAGACAGGGGTTCCCACTGCACCTTGGGGCCAGGAGTTAAGCTCCCAAAGCAGGAAAACCTGAACTGAAATCAGGGAGAAGTCACTTGGCCTCTCTTAAGATTCAAAATCATTTCTGTAAAACAGAGACGGTGCCACCATTCCTGCCTCCCCCGAGGAATATGCAGAAATGCATACACAGCAGCAACGGACGGGAACCTACACTGTAAACTGCAAAGTGCCAAGCACACATAAGAGATTAGTAATGACAATAACTTTGTCATCACTAGCCTAGCTGGCCCCTTTAGCATCCCAATGTCTAAATAACGATTATCCCCTGGACATGGCAACACACAACTGTAATCCTTGCACTCGAGGCTGTGGCAAAAGGATTATGAGTTCGAGGGCAGCCTGGGCTACAGAGTGAGTTCAAGGCCAGAATGACAACATAGTAAGAACCTGTCTCAAAATAAAAACAAACAAATATCAATTGTCATCATTGTGATGCTTTCAATAACATAGTACTATTCAGTATTAACCATGTGCCAGGCACAGTGTTAAGCATGTTGCCTGCATTTGCTCACCTGAATTCCATAGGTTCTGAAGTAAGGACCATTATTCAGATGGTAAGACCAAGGCATAGAGAAAGGAAGCACCTTATTCAAACTTGGTAATGGTAGGGAGGGCTCTACATGCAGGTTGCTAGGAGTCTGGGTGGAGCTCGAGCTCTTTTCAACTGCACTGAACTGCCCTGGCAAGAGCATGCCACTTTGTTAAGGTGACCCCACATTTGCCAAAGGCTGATGTAGCCCTGAGAAAATGGTCACCACACTGCCAAGACTAGTATCTTGCCAACACTGGTATCATTGTTCTTATTTGACAAAGAAAAATACTGAGCCCCCAGGAAATCTCAGCAACCATATTTCTCAACTCACTGATGATAAAAAATCAGGAATACAAATTGGGTGTGGTGGCACACACCTGTAATCCCAGCACCTGGGAGGCTGAGGCAGGAGGATCACCATGAGTTTGAGGCCAGCCTGGGCTACATAGTGAGTTTGAGACCAGCCTGAACTACAAAAAAAAAAAAAAAAAAGAATCAGGAAGACAAAAGCCTATGGACTGCCTGACAAGCAAAAGATCCTCAGTTCAATCAGAAAACAAAAGGGGAAAAACTTAAAGGACTGTGGAGAGCGTATTCGGAAGAGGGAACTGAGGAGAGGGGAGGAGCACAGGAAAGGGGAGGGATCTGCCCAGGTCATTCTTTCAGACCCTTCCTAAGACTTTCACACCTGGTTCCTGAACAGACTATGAAGAAGCCATGTTGGCCACTCTGATTTTATAATGTTGCCCCCACTCCGTGACAGTCACCAGCTGAAGCCAGTTACTTTCCTACTCTCACCATGTACCAAATGAGACAACTAGCCTAGGTCAATAACAAGTTCTAGAGGCCACCAATTCCTCAGGCCAAAGCAGAGCCCAGCAAGGGATTCTTGGTGTCTTCCCTTCCTGTCATTTCCAACTCCAGGGAGACTTGACAATAAAACAGTTGCCAACTTTTTGGGGGGTGGGTGGGTACAAGGGATTAAACTCAAGACCTTGCATTTTCGAGGCGTGTGTGGTGTCACTGAGCTACATCCCTAGCCCTGTTGCCAATACTTTGACTTCCTGGACAACACCACATGAGGTTTGCTCCTGACCCTCTACCCAAACAAGTCCCTCTACACTTTGCCAGGAGTTTGTTCCATGCCCCAGTCCTAAGGCACGCTGTCTAACCTCCACGAAGCCTCCAAGATAGAAACCATCACTGTATCTGTTAATGAATGAGACCCTGAGGCTGAGAGATGGGAAGGAACTGGTTCAAGGTCAGGCATGAGTTCATGAGTGACAGAGTTGGGGTCTTAACCCCCTGCATCCACAGCACCCCCAGTGGACCCTGCCTGAAGAATCACAGCCAAATCCATCTCCAACCTGCCTCCTCAAAGAAGCCTTTCCCAATACCCCAGACCAGCCTGCCTCTCTTCTCTGAAATGGGGGAGGTTGGGTATTTCACACTTAGTAAAACTTTCGTCTATACAATTCCCCATCAGCTGATCAGGGAAATTTCTTTGGCCCAGCTAAACTGTGTGATCTTTCTCCCTTCGAGCTTCACAGCCCAGTGGTTAAATTCTCAGCCCAGCCTCTAGCCTTGAATCCAGCTCCATCAACTTTATGAGGTCTTTTCTGGTGTCCCAGTTTCCAATCTGCCCACTAGGGATAATACTATTACCTGTCTCTTAGGGTGAGGATTAAATAAAATTAAGTAAGACAGACATAAATCACTTACAACCATGTCTGGCATAGAGTAGGGGCTTAATAAATGGCCATTGGCTTTTATAATTAGCTCGTAATAATGTTACCCGTAGCTTTTACCCTGTGATCAGTCCGAGACCAGGGCAGCAATGTCAGGGGCAGCAGAGTGACAAGGGCCACTGGGGTGGTGCAATAAGGATGAGCTTGGTCTGAGAAGCAGGACATCTGGGCTGCATTTTGGCTCTACCAGGCCCACCCTCTGTCCAGCACCAAGAGTGCAGAGGAGAAGAGCAGCCAGGGAGAGTAGTATCGGAGAATGAACTGAGATGGGCTTGCCCTGGATCGAGGGCTGTGTATGGATGATCTCTACCATTATTCCTCCGTTGTTTAAAATTCATCAGTGTCTCCCTGTATTGCCCAGGATGGTTTCAAACTCCTGGGCTCAAGGGATCCTCCTGCCTCAGCCTCACAGGTAGGTGGGACGATAGGTACCTGCCACCGTGCCAGGTATAGTACCCTTCTGAATCAAGGCCAACTCACCCACTTTGCCCACTCTTGTGGCCAGTTTCGTATCCTTCTAGACCATTAGGTGTCATCTCCTAGGAGTCACCCTGCTGCCCCCAGACCTGCTCAGCACCCCTTTGGGCACCTCCCCGACACCAATAACACTATCTTCTTCATGCTTGATTCTTCATCTGAGTCTCTGTGACCACTGGAAGGCAGAGATAAGCTGGTCATGCTGATAGTCAGTACCTCAGCATCCCCAGAGGGAGCACAGCTATGGAATAGGTACTCCATCAAGGTTGGCGTAATGAACCCAGGGTTGGATAAGATGGAACAAAAACCCATCCTAACTCTATAAAACTCTAATTCAATTGCCCTGGATGAGTCACTTAATTTTTCAGGACTCATTTCTTTATACATTAAATGGGAAACATTATTCTTGTCCTGCTTCTTCCTCAAGGCTACTGAGAGGATCAAACAGATGTGCTTTTTAAGATGCTACTTTCATTAATGCACCTATTCAACAATATATGTTAACTACCTACCATAGATGGGGCATACTCTAACATGGTAACAGTTATTCTTTTTAAAAAATGAGATCTCATTCACATGCCATAAAATTTACCACTTTAAACTACATAATTCAATGGCTTTTAGTACATTTGCAGAGTTGCACAAGCATCACCACTAATTCCAGGAACCCAGCTATCCTTAGCTTGAGCCCCTACTGCTCTTAGGAACCCAGGTTTCTGGTTCTGGTTTGGTCCAGGTGTCACTTTTCTGGGAAAGCCCAATATTCTCCTTATAAGAATTTCTCCAGGAGCAAAATGGAACACAATGTAAACACTAAGTACACATTGTGTTCCACTTAGTGAAACAAAGTTATAGGTTCTCCTGGGAAAGGGTCCATCCCATCAGCCTAGCCCCAGCCTTTTCCTAGACTTGCCTCTTCACCTTCCCTGAATGCGGCAGTTGTGCTGACCCTAGCCTCAGTTGCCCCATCCACTCCTAAAACTCATGCCACTGACATTCATAGCAGTATCCCCCAATCTCACCCACCTTGTAGGAAGAAAGCCCGGCCTGTCACATTAGCAAGACTGGCAAGAGCAGTATATTGGAGCTGGATTTGGGGAACCCTTAAATACAGAAGTGGTGAGTGAGGCTATATTTTGCAGGTCTTCCAAAGCCTAGGAAGCTCTGAGGACACAATCCCCAGACGCTGGGATGGACCACAGAGGGAGTACTGGAGATGAGGAGGGACAGAGAAGCCAGCCCAGAGGCTGTCCCAATGGTTGTCAGCGCTGGAAAATGAAAAGAGAGATCAGGACTCCTGGACACTGCTCTAGCTCTGCTCCATCATTTTTCGCTTGATGACCTTGGAGAAGTCACTTACTTTTACTGAGCCTCAGTTCACCCATCTACAAAATGGGATAATTACACCCTCTCTCCTTTGTCTCTCAAGATTATAGGATAATGGGAGAGGGATTATGAAAGGAAGACCCTGCATAGGAAAAATACAAAGGGCTTGGGCTCTAGCCGTGGTGTAAGCCGGATGATAAAGGCCATGGGGTTGCAGAACCCCAAAGGAATAATGCCCCTGGCCTTCTCTGCCTCTCTTCCCCCTACGAGAACATCCAAGGAGAGACCAGGAGTTGCAGAAGGAATGCTAGACACCCTTCTGTGGCCCCCAAGGAGAGGTCCTCTGGCTCTTTGGCAGACAGGAAGCTGGAGGAATGATCTGTAACTACGTGGAGGAGAGGCTAGGAGCAGTCACAGCAGCCAGAGTTGGGAGAAGGATGAATGGACAAGGGCAGGAGAGGGGAAGGCAGTTTTCTTTGCTAAATCTTCTGAATACCAATCCCTCCTTGAGAAGGCAGTGGCACAGCCACTTTCCATGGGACAGCTGCAACTGTGTCATTCTCCTCCTCTGAACCTTAGTTAGCTTCCTCATCTGAGAAATGGGACAATGAAGCTCTGGACACACTGTGAGTCCAGCTCAATAAGTATGGCTGTCACTTTTCCACCAAGCAGGCTCCCAGGGCCGACAGCACGCTCTACCCCATCTTCCATCTGAGTTACTGGAGAAAAGCCCAAAGCACCTTTGGGTCAGAGCCCACAAGATTAGCTAGGGGAGGAAGCCTCCATCAGTCAGAGGCTTGAGCTTCAGCCCGATGCCCAGCAAACGGCTGAGGAGCCTTCTCACCACCAAGACTGCTGGAAGCCACCCTGGCTTCTGGAGTTCTGTGCGTGCTGAAGGAGAGCAGGCCCCTGGCCAAAGGACCAAACGGAGCACTTTTTCCCCACTCCCCAGCAGCAGAAGGGGAAGAAAGCACTAGCGCCTCTTGATGCCACACACCCTTGTCCACCACACAGATGGGGTCTGCCCTCCTTACATCTCAGGAAGAACTCAGGAGGAAGCAACCGGGCATCTATGTTCGGCTGGAGATCAAACTCCTCCACACTTCTGAACAGAATAGTAAGGAAGGAAGAGGCACTTTCTGTGGGCTGAAAACACAACTGACCACAGCCCTTAACCCACCCCCAGCTCTCCAGTTTGGGTCAGATGTAAGGACCCTGGCTCCTCCCTTCTCTGTCTGTTTCCAGGAGCTCCCTCATCCTAGAGAGCCCCTCCAACCAAGTGTCCCCTCCTCTCTTCTTCCCTCTACTCCCTCCTCTGAACTTCCATGGCGCTTTGTCCCTCTAATGGTAATTTGTACGCTTTGTCACAGGCACACGTGCACACACTTATCCCCCTCTGGAGTGACAGGTGAGGACAATGATTTCCTTCACAGGTTCTAGAGTCGGGCAGACCCAAACTCAAACACTAGCTTTTCCGTTTCTTAGCCACATGATGCTAGGTTAGTCATTTATCCTCTCTGAACCTCAGTTTGCTCTAGAAAATGGGTTCAATAACAGTACCTTCTCAGTAGAGTTTCTGCAAGTAAACGAGGTAATACAGCTGAGTCCTGCGGCACACACCCACAAGTTCAGCACCGTGGGAGCCTGAGGTAGGAGGCTCACAAGTCTGAGGTCAGCTGGGCAACTCAGGAACTTAGCGAGATTTTGTCTCAAAATGAAAATAAAAATAAACAAAGAGCTGGGGATGTGGCTCAGTGCAAAGGCCATTGGTTCACTCCCCAGTACAAGGGGGAGGTGGGTGTGGCACGGAGTCACTTGCACAAAGTGCAAGATCAGTAATGTAACGCTGGTTATAGGGATTTTCCAGGCAGGTTCATGGATCATTGTTCTTTACATCTCCTGAAACATCCAACACAGCACTGAAAATGGATGGATGGACGGATACAGAGGCAGATCTGTGTGCAACACAAGGAAGCCCGGGCCAGGGATTTAACTCAGTGACACTGCCGACTGCCTCATAGCACAGGTCCTGAGTTCGAGCCCCCATACTGGAAAAGAAAGAAAGAAAGAAGGAAAGAAAAGAATCCCTTTCCAACAGGCAGAGCAGTGCCGCCTGGGTCTGGCTGCCTCTGTAAGTCATGAGCCCCATGTCAGAGCGGAATGCAAGCAGATGGAGGACAGCTTCTTGCTCTACCGAGCAGAGCAGGAGACGTGGTGGTCAGAATGTGGGCTCTGAAGCTAGACTCTTTGGGCTTGAACCCCAGCTCCTCCTCTTACTTTAGTGTGTGGACTTAGCTGCACCTTAGTTTCCACATGCTGTCCTGACACTTGGCTATTATGAAGTAGCCAAGCACTTTTGGGATGCTGAGGCAGGAGCATCACAAGTCCCAGTCCAACTTGGGTAACTTAGCAACTTCGTGAGATCTTGTCCCAAATTTTAAAAAGTGTTGGGGATGTAGCTAAGTATGAAGGCCCTGGGCTCAACCCCCCCAAAAAACAAAACAAAGCAAAACCAAACAAGCAAACAGAAATAGACAGGGCAGTAGAATGTAAACAGTGCTTCCACATTCTACAGAAAGTGAAATTGAGGCCAAGGCTGCAGAGCAAGTACTTGAATGTGGGGCTTTGACTTGTAGGGCAATGCCCTCCACTGTGCCAGGCTGACTAAGAAGATTTGTTCCCTCTCACATTTCCTATTCCTTCAGTAAGCTGATGGTGGGTAATCCCTACAGTCTCATCTTTCTTGGCTCTGAGTCCTATGAAGTTGCCTGCTGCTGAGCCTGCCTCCTTGCAGGGCTTCAGGAAGCCGGAGGACAGGTGGAATAAGGGTACAAGCCGACCTCGGCCTTCTCTTAGGGAGTCCTCACCTCCTATGCCTTCCCCTCTCTCCTCACACACTGCCCAAGTGTCAGAGAATGGCCAGGCAGCCCCCTCCTGGGAGCTTCTAATCCACCTCCTCTGTCCTGGCTGTGCTGTGGCTACGGACAGAGGCTGCCTTGTTCCCAGTGCTTCCTGCTCAGAGATCTCCGTGGGGCCCATGTCCTGGCAGGAAAGAGCCAAATCCCTCCTTTTAACTGGCGCTAAAGCCACCCCTACCCCCTCTACCCAGGAATAACATGCTTCCAGTTCTGTTCACCATTCATTCTACCTGCCCCACCCCCAGGGTCCCCCTACTTCCTGTACACACACGCACACATGCTGGAGCAATCCCCCAGGAGTCCAGCAGTACCTCACATCTATTCAAAACTAAAAGGAGGGTTCTAGAATGACAATATCATGTTCCTGGCAGCGGTGTCTTACTAATAACCCACGATGACATTTGCATGTTACTTTGCAATTTTTCAGTCAGTGTAATTTCACAGGCTTGGTTCCCTCTCTATGGCCTCACTTTGCCATAGTTACAGCTCCTCCAAGTCACGCAGGAGGGTCTGGGATGCCCTAAGCCAGTGATTTCTGGTGTCCTACCCAAAAGCAAAGGTAGGGTCCATGGCTTTGTTTGGGCATTACTGGGGCCTGAGGAATTAACCAGTACGGTCCCAGCCCTACACCAAATTCAACAGAAACTTCAACCCTGTTCGTTATTTTATACACTGAGACTGTTGAGGTTCATTGGAAAGGGGGATTCCCCTGCTAGAAAGTTTGAAAAAAACACCACTGGTCTGACCCTACCTTCCCCTAACTCCTACCTGGACAATGAATAAATGACCTTGAGGCCAACAGAAAGGAAGGACACATAGTAGTCAGTAGCTGAGCCAGAGGAAAACAACCTCTCCTAAATCTACTCTACACCAGGCAGCCGTTAACCAAAAGAAAGCAAGAGTACCAGGGCCTGCCACTCTAGCTTCCCAGCCTGACACCATTTGTCTCTAGCCCTGCTAGCGCCAATAAGCAATACGAGCAAAGCAGACTGTCAACAAAGAATGCATGGTGAATGTGCTTTTCAGCTCCTATCTCAAAACAACCCCAAACCAAAGAGAGCCCTGAGCACTGCCGGCTTTCGCAACCCTGTCAGAAACGTGTGGCCCAGACCAACCCCCATGCCATCTTAGCAGTTAAATACATCGAGATTGAGAGCCCACAGGCCTGAAGACCTCTTTGCACAAGCTCAGCAGAAGCAGAAGACTAGGTGGTGTCTCTGGAACACTCAGCCCTCCGCTGTGTGCACTGGCTCCCTGGGGAAGACGTCCTCAGCCAGACACCTAGGAGGAGGAGACAGTATTTGCTCCTCCGCGTGAGCCCTAGGCCCTGAGGGGGCTGGCAACTAAGAGGCTGGCGCTGGACTCTGGAGGAACTTCAGGGAAGTTGCTGAACCTGTTACACAGAATGGCCAGCTACTCTGAATGCAGAGAACAAGAGGGGAGGTAACGAATCTGAAGCTGCAGTAGCCCCTGGGGGCCAGGCCTGGAAGGGTCCTGGAGACCAGCATGAAGGTGGGTCTTCAACCTAAGAATAAGGGAAAACCACTGACTCTCGGGGTGGAGAAGGGACTAGAAAGGGGCAAGAGTGGCTGTGGGAGAATCAGCCAGGAGGCGGGAAGAAGGCTAGACTGGAATCGGTGTAGAAGAGGCAAAGCAGACATTTCAGAGACACTTACGGGTGGTGGCCACAGACCTCGGTGAGGCACTGGACGGAGGGAGCTGAAAGACAGCAAGGCCCCTACCCTTGGGGCTTCCCTTCATGTCAGCCCAGTGGACTCCAGCACCGAGGAGGAAGAAGACTCACTGCTTTCTCAACCTACCTATCCTGCCTCCCCATCTGTGAAATAAATGTGGTTGAACTTGGTGATTCTTAAGTCTTTTTCACTTTAGTGCTCCATCTTGGTAGTTTTTCACAGAGTATTTAAACCCTTTGCTATCTCTTTTGAGCCCTGGTATGCAACGGACAGGATAGTCAGAGGAGAAGCCTTGGGTCCTCTGAGCTCACACACTCAGGAGAGTCAATCTCCAGGTGAGAAAGAAGTTCACACAGAACATGAAAAACAGAAAGACAGGAAGACCTGAAATGGTACATAAGCTTGGGTCCTGGAATTACACAGATCCGGCATGAACTCCAGGAGAAAGCAGTTCCTCCACTTTCTTTCTTTTTCTTTCTTTTTTTTTTTTTTTT
>NW_022900934.1:22885851-22900816 GCF_012274545.1 Fukomys damarensis
TTTGTGTGCGTGTGTGTGTGTGTGTGTGTGTGTGTGTGGTTTTTTTGAGGCAGGGTCTCACTGTGTGGTTGAGACTGACCTGGAACTCACTATGTAGCCCAGGCTGGTCTCAAACTCACAGCGATCCTCCTGCCTCAGCCTCCTGAGTGCTGGGATTACATCGTGCACCACCACACCTGGCGGTTCCTCCACTTTCCAGCTGTGCAGGCTGAGCAAGTCACACTTCCCTTCCTCACCCAGAAAGGAGGAGTAATAGTGTCAGCTTCCGGAGCCAGTGCGAGGACGAGATGAGACAGTGGTGCATGGAGAGCTTGGCACTGCCCCTCTCACAACTTTCTGAGAGGGAGGAACAGCCACGCACGAATGAAGAAACTGAGACTCAGACTGTGAGATGACTCGCTGAAGACACAGAGTGACTGGTAGCAGAGCTGAGACCCCCACATCAGCTCCTGGGCCAAAGAGCCAAGTTTTTTAGCCATCAGGTTGTATACAAACACTATTTTGATTCCTACCTTTTGGATGAGGAAGTTAAGCTTAAAAAAAAAAGAGAGAAAAGAAAGAACCTGCCATGGTCACGGAAAAAAACTAATGGTAAGAGAGGAATTTGAATCCGGACTTCTGGTGAAAAGCCTGTGGTCTCCCTGTGGATATGCAAAAAGTAGATGGGTGTGGAGAAGCTCCAGATTTCCAGGGCCTTTTAAACCCAGAGCAGGGATGAAGGCAAACTGGGGGATGGGGGGGGGTGCGCGCACGCGCATCCTCCTTGAGAAGAAACTGGAAGAAGCTGGTGAAACAAAAGCCTCTTTCTCAGAAGGCATCTCTGGGGACTGGGCAGAGAGGAGGGGTCTGACAAGTAGGCCTGCATCCTGTCTGGGCGAAGCTGAAGGCCAGATCTAAACAAGCAAAAGCAGCTCCAGCTTGGCCATCACCCTGCTACATGAGTCTCATTCATTCTGTCTCTCCCTCCTC
Source organism: Fukomys damarensis (assembly GCF_012274545.1). Lineage (NCBI taxonomy): Eukaryota > Metazoa > Chordata > Mammalia > Rodentia > Bathyergidae > Fukomys > Fukomys damarensis. The sequence continues at coordinate 22,886,821 of NW_022900934.1, forward strand.
CCCTCCCCTCTCCCCCTTCATCTTATCTCTGTCTCTTCAACTCCCGAATGATACTAGATGTACTAAAGGGTGTCAAGATCCCTTCCAGTTATGGGAGACCAGCAATACCTTTTCTTACAAGCTCCAGACTCCTGATCAGGCCCTGCTCCTACAGCTTCACATGGTGGCTTCCTAACCTGTCTCCTAAATCACAACAGGGTTGGGCAGTCCTTTGTTCACGTTTTGGCTGTAAAGCTAGGTGACTTCCCTTTGACAGGCCTTTACTTCTTCATTTATAGAAAGGGGACTTGTGGGCCAGGCGTGGTGGCGCACGCGTGTAATCCCAGCACTCGGGAGACTGAGGCAGGAGGATCTCTGTGAGTTCAAGACCAGTCTGAGCTACATAGTGAGTTCTAAGTCAGTCCAACCACATAGTGAGACCCTGTCTCAAAAACAAACAAACAAAAGGGGGACTTATCTTTGCCTGATCACTGTCAGGAGGAAGGACCTAAGGAGCTACCCTCAAGGTGAGCAGTCCCTAGAGGTGTCATCCAAGGCAGCCCCCCATCCCCACCCAAGCTTTTGCACTCAAACTCTCAACTTCTTCCCCTGTGATCCGTGTCCCAATGAGACAAGGACATAACTGAATCCAAGCTGATGGATGCAGCAGTAGTAGCATCAGGCCTCCTAGCAGCAGTGTCAGCCATCACTAACTTTAATACAGGGCTGCTCAGACGTGCCAGGAATGGTGCTGAATGCTTCCCTTGCATTGTCCCAGGTAATCCCCTCGGTCACCACTGGTCTCAACTGACAGATGACAGACTAAGGTTCAGCAGAGGGACGTGCCCAAGGTCACACGCAGAGCAAGTGAGAAGATGGCCAGGAAGAGAACCCATAAGAAACTTACCTTGGAGGCCACGAGTTATCCAGAATAACATTCTACCACACAGCACAACCACTTAACATTCTACCACTTAGCATCCCCAAACCTCCTCAAGCAACTAGTATTCATATAATGTATATTATTATTCAAGGGTGTCCAACTCAACTGTCTGGCTACAACAGCATGGTCCAATAGAGATATAATGTGAAGCTCATACCTGTAGTCCCAGCTACTCCAGAGGCTGAGGCAGGAGGATCACTTGAGCCCAGGAGTCTAAGGCTAACCTGAGCAACATAGCAAGGCCCCATCTTACACACAAAAAGAAATGTAATGCAAGTCACATATGTAATTTAAAACTTCCCAGGCCTAGTATGTGGCTCAGTGGTATAGTGCCTGCCTGGCAAGCACAAGGTCCTGAGTTCAAGCCCTGATACCAAAACAAAACAAACAAACAAAAAACTTCCCTGTAGCCACACTTTAAAACAGAATAAAGAAATGCCAGGCATGGTGGTGCACGCCTGTAACCCCAGCACTCGGGAGGCTGAGGCAGGAGGATTGCTGCGAGTTTGAGACCAGCCTGGGCTACATAGTGAGTTCCAGGTCAGTCTCAACTACATAGTGAGACCCTGTCTCAAAAAACCAAAAATAAATAAATTAATTAATTAAATAAAATAAAAAAGAATAAAGGAATAGGTGACATTAATTTTATAATATAGTTAACCAAATATATCAATTTCAGCATGTGCTCAATATAAAAAAATATTATTTAGCCTGGTATAATGGCACACACTTGCAATCCTAGCTATTCGAGAGGCTGAGGCAGGAGGGTCACACCTTTGAGGTCAGCAAGAACAACTTAGGTAGAACTTATCTCAAAAAAGGAACAAAGATGGGGACCTAGCTCAGTGGCAGAGCATTTTCCTAGCATGGGGAGCACTGGCTTCAACACCTAGTACTGCCAAAAAGAAAACAGAAGAAAGTGTTTAGGGATCTTATATTTTTTCTTTTCATACTAAATTTTCTAAATCTAATGTACCTTTTACATTTACAGCACATCTTGATTCAGATGCTGAATTTTCATCAAATATTTAGATTCTCTTAGCCTTCACAATTGAAAAAGTATATTTATGAATCTAAGTTCCCTAACACTTATAGAGATGTATGTATAACTTGAATTTTTTTCTCAATGAATTTATTGGTACTTTTTAGATGAGTTTTTAACTAATTAAAATTAAATAGCATATCAAATAAAAATTCAGTTCCTCAATCACACTAGGCACACGTGACCAATGGCTGCTATGGGGGGCTGCAGCTCTGCAGTCAAGTTCTCGGGCACAGGGGCTGGTGGCCTCCTTGGCTCTAACCCCAACTATGCCTCTGAGGTAAAGTCGTGTCTGAATAGTATGGTTTCTACTCATTTAACAAATCCCCATAGAGCCTAATACTAATATCTACCTCTGGTACCTGTCATATTCACAAAGACAGCGACAAAGAGATGTGAGGACCCCATGTTCAAAGCATAACACTGGCTCAGAGAAGTAGGCCACCTGCACAAGGTCACCAGCTTTGATGGGCCCGCTGACTTGAAGCCTTAGCTCCGACCCTAAAAGGTGGCAGGGGCCTGCCCTGAGGCTTGGTTTCTAAGGAAAGAAATAACCCTTTGCCCTATTCTCAGGGGGCCCTGCTCCCCCAGTCTAGTGGCAGAAAATGGCCCAAAATAGAAAACCCAGAGAAGAGGCTAAAAGGGACAGAGAGCAGGAGAAAGATATGCTCTGTGAACTGTGTTGTGTGGAGGACCTGTGAGGAGGGCTTAGGCCACTGCGATCCTATCCTAATCCCCTCACTGCTACCTAGCAAGAGGCAAAGCCAGTACTCTGGGTGGGTCCTCAGGGCTCTGCCACCCTCCCCCAAAAGCTCTCACGTAGAGACCCTTGGACTAGGGCCAGAGCCAGTACTCACCTTCCAGGGTCACCTCAGCTGGTGGCAAGGGAAAGAGTCCAAGTAGCAGCCTGCCTCCCTGGGGGGGAGAGGGCTCTGGAAACAGATCCCAGAGTAGGGAAAAGGTGGCAGGTAAAAGCCAGAAAAACCTGGGCTCCACCCACACTAAGGAGTATGGCCAGCCTGCAGTCCCCTCCCGCCTGCCCAGCACTGTGAAACTCTCACCAGTTATTAGGTTTAACAATTAACTCTGATTGGTTTCCAGTTCAGCAGGAGGTAGTTCCAGCTAGAAATCCCATGGGGTGGGGGGTGGGGTAGCAGGACTTGGAAGGGGCAGAGAGTGAGAAGGAAGAGGGGGACCAGAGACTTCTCACCTCCTCCCCCCGCCTCTTTCTACCAATGTGGCACAGCCCTCTGCGCTAAAGGGTGGTGGCATAAATTCCATGAGACTAGGAGTCATGCCTGGCAGGTACTCAATAAACATTTTTAATCAAGAAATAAGGTGCTGGATATTAAAACAGGTTAGATGGCTGAACAGGCTGATAGAGGAGCAGGGAATGAAAGCAAGACATGGTTTGGCCTGGGCCGGGTGCTCCTTGACCCTTTCGATCCCAGGACCTCACAAAGACTGGGACAGCAGCCATCTAGGGTTGAAATCTCCCAGCCCTGGACAGATGTTGCTCCTGACTCCTCTTCCTAGCAGGGCCTTGGAAGGCCCTGGCTTCTTCACAGTTAAGGAGGCGATACCACCCCAGCACAGGGCAGGATGGTGCCAAGCCCAAAGTGCTAGGGGGCCTGAGCTGTTCTAGTGCAATCTCTTGCTGCTTGGCAACAGCCACCTCTTCTCAGGCCACCCCCTGATTTCCCCCACATCCCAATATTCCCCTGGCTCCCACCTATATGGCCCTTTCTTCTTCTCCGGAAGGAAAGCCTGGAATGGTGACGGCTCCAACCCACTTGAATCCCACTCACCTGAAATCACACATGTCCTGGCAACAGATTGCTCCCGATTTGATGTTGGTTCATCATTTGCATCCTCCTCGGGTTCCCTGGTGCCTTCCTCATCCTTCTCCCTGCCCCCTAACACAAGTCTGGGTTCGCAGCCCACCACAAACTCATGGGGGCCAGTTCCTCCAAGGTTCCTGGGCAATACCTCCCTGTCCTGGGTTTCTGCTTCCCGCCTGTCTGATGTGGTAGAAGGAACTGGATTAAGAGATCATAGCTTCTGCTCTGATCTTTAGAAATTCTGACATTTCTGGGATCATTTTGTACTTGAACTTCAGAGAAATCAGTATTCATATAGTAACCTTGGTCAGATACACAAACATCCCTGTAGAGGCCCAGAACTAAAGCCCAATGAAGTCATTCTCAGCTCCAACCCAGACAGGGATGGGCCAAGCTCTGTGCTCCCTGATCCCAGCCCTGCTTAGAGCTTCCGTGGCTTCCCGATGCCTCCACTGTAAAGGCCTCACTTTCCTGCCGTACCTCCCAGCCTTCTCTTCTGCTCTCCTTAGCAGCATTGAGAACCATCACTCCTCCCCATGCTTCTTGGCAAGACAAAGCTTGACACGCCCTCCACCTGAGGTACTGACTCGGAGCCCCTTTCCTGTGCAGATTCTGGAGCTGCCTCAGCTTCCATTCTGCTCTCCCTGCACCCTGCGCCCTTCACACTTATGCTTCTCCATCCTCCACAGGAAACACCTGCCTCCCAGGCTCTTGGTGCCCTTTCTGCTTCCTGACACTCCAGCTCAATGTCACCGATGGCATCTACAAGACCGTTCACCGCTCAACTCACTCAGCCACGTCTCTGCTACATGCTGACTCCCTGTGTTAGGGCCTCAATGGCTCTACTTGACCTTCAGACCCTGGAGACCCTGGAAATCCTGTTATGACTACTACTATCTCCCTCTGGCCTCCCAGCACAATGCTCAGAATATAGTATGTGACTGCTGAAACTACAGGATAATTACCATTAAGTAAAAAATAATGAACTAGAATTGTTTACCAGGTATTTGATCTTTACAGTGTTATCGGAGCACACACATAAAACTTCAGTTAACTTTCCCCAGCCCCCCAGTAGACTTGGTATTCCTATGCCTAAACTGACAAAACTGAGGCTCAGAGAGAGGAAGTAACTTGTACAAGGTCACATAATCAGGAAATGGCAGTATCAAGACTGGAATTCAAGTTCTTAGCCAGTGTCTTACTTAGCCTGTTTCCAAGCCCCGAATAAAGGAGGGGATATGTGAGAAGTTGTGGCCTGCCAGTAATGTTGGCTAGAGGAGCACCAAAGAAATGAGCCCACCCCAACAACAGAGACAGATTCTGCCAATGAAACTTCACAAGCCTGGAGTAAGTGCCTACTCTGTGCATAGCCTTATGCTAGGGAGCAAAGAATGAGACATGAGACATTCCACTATTTAAAGGCTCATAACCTAATGAGCGAGACAAGCCACCTCCCTTGATAAAGCTAAGACTGAGCAGAGCTTGCCCCAGAAGGGAACAGATAAGGTGTTAAAGGAATGCAGAGGAGGTAAAGAGAATCTCATTGTGTGGTGGGGAGGGCTCACCGGCTTTGTGGGACAGAGGCTGGCATCTGGGCTGAGCCTTGACAAAGGGACAGGATTTTGACAGGGATTGGGGAGGAATAATAGAGGGAGCAAGGGCAAAGACACAGGTGAGTGCTGGGTGCGTCCCAGGAGCCTCTGGAAAGGCGTTTTCCCAGCCCTCCCCTTGGCACTGGCCCAGATGTCCAGCCATGAGCTTCCCCAGACTCACAGGCACCTGGTGCGTTTAGAGTAAACGGGCAGAGAAAGGAAGAGAAGGCCTGGGCGCCTGGGAGTGCGATTTAACAGAAATCAGAATGCATCCAACCGGAATCCTAGGAGATAGAAATGCCCAAGAGGGCAGCCCCACTACAGGCAAGTGAAACGAGGAAGGCAGCAAGAACATCAGAGAGCATGGGGTGGGCAGCGGGGGACCCAGCTTCCAAAAACCCAGATCAAGCTATCCAGGACCTTGATGTTATCCTGTTCAACGTCCATTTTACATTTGGGAAAACTGAGGCCCAGACAGGAAGGGTCTGGACCATAGTCCCTCAACACCTGTTTAGCAAAGCCAGCAGTGTACCTAGAGACACCAGGGACCAGCCTCCTTCATCTGGCTCTGCCATCAGCTTCCTGGTGACTCTTCTCCAGACATTCTTTCCAACCCATTAAACGGCCCTGAGGACACTGGCACTGGCAGTGTAGTGCACTGGATGCTGGCACTGTGGAAAGGTCAGGGCCCCTTAAGTTACATACCGCTCCTCCCTGAGGTTCCAGTCAATTGCAGATAGGAACTTCTCCCTCAGAACTTGTCCTGGCGCTTTGAAGTACTGTGTCGGATGTGGGATGTCCACTAAGTGAGCCAGAGCTGTGTGGTGGCAGAACCGTCTTTTCGGACTTCCACAAGACAGCGGGTTCCCCCTGTCGGCTGTCCTGACCCCCACAGAGAGGAGTGTGCCCAGGAAGCCAGCTGCACCCGGCAGGTCAGCTAATTCTAACCTCAAAGACCAAGCGGCTCCGTTTTCTCCTTGTCTCAATTTTCCCTCTCTGAGCAATGAAAAATAAATTTATCATTTATTTCTTTTGGGGGAAAAAGGAAAGAAAAGAAAGGTCAGTGCCCCAACGTGGTAGAGAGCATAGGCCTAGGAGGCAGGAGTCCTAGACTGGAAAAGCTGCTCTTAGGAGTAATTTGTTCTTAGAATCTGAGCAAATGTATGCCCTTCTGTGGAGCCCTACGTGTTCTTGCAGGCCCATCCGGGCAGTCAGTATGGGAAAGCCTCAAGAGTACCTGTGGCCTTTGGACAGATCCAGATTTAAATCCCAACTTAGTAGTTGCTAGCTGAGGGCTAGAAAGGCCTGGGTGAGTTATTTAGCTTCCTTTGAAGAAACAGGGACTGCAACCTCTGCCATACTTGGTAATTGCTAGGATTAAAAGACATAAAGTAGCCAAGCATTGTGACACATTACTGTAATCCCAGCACTCTGGTAGGCAGAAGCAAGAGAATCACAAGTTTGAGTCCAGCCTAGACAATTTAGTGAGAACAAAATTCTGTCTCAAAATAAAAAAGGCTAGGATGTAAAGGTGTCGGGTTCAATCCCCAGTACCAAAAAAAAAAAAAAAAAAATGCTGTAAAGCACATGGAGCACTTAGCACAGGCTTGGCACACAGAAATCAGTAAAGGCTGTAGTGATTTCTAAGGCACAGGGTGAACCTCTTGTGAAGATCATCTAGGCTTTCTAATTCTCCCAAAACGGCCATCTGAAGTGGGTTTGAAAACTTAACCCTTAGACTTCTAATCTAGAGAGAAGGTGGGGAGAGGAAAGAGGGAAGACAAAGAAAAGAGAATGAGAGAAAACCCCAAAAGTGGAGGAAAGGAAGGGGGAAGGTTCAAGGGGCTCAGGGTGAGGGAAAGGAAGATGACTTGATGGAAACTGCCAGAACAGGGTAAGCCTCTCTTCTCTCCAGAGCCTCCCCATGGCAAGGCTTAGAGACACAGCCTGCCAAAAAGTGCCACCCTGGCTGTCAATGGAGCATTGAAGCCTTGGGTTACCTCCACGTGCTACCTCCCCATGCTGCTGCCTGGTGGTGGCTTCCTCCCCGCCCACTGGAGCAGACAGGGATGCTCACAGCCAAGCCCATAACCAAACAGTGTGCTGATTGGGAAGCAGCACAGGCTCACTCAGGGACCCAGAGAGCCCTTTCTTGCCATTCTGATCCTGACTCAGCAGGAACCTTCCCTGCTAGGTCCCTACCTCTGGGACCTACACAAAGAGCCCCCCAGGCCTCTACATGCCCCCAGATCCTACTTCTGGGGCTAAAGTTGCAACTGGGGAAAAATATTATTCAGCCCTTAAACAGGAGCTGTGAAGCAAGTATTCTAATTGCCACTGGCTGGCTGTGTTAACTTTGGATGTCACTTCTTTTTTTTGTTTTGTTTTGGGTTTGTTTGTTTGTTTGTTTTTGAGACAGGGTCTCACTATGTAGTTGAGACTGACCTGGAACTCACTATGTAGCCCAGGCTGGTCTCGAACTCACAGCGATCCTCCTACCTCAGCCTCCCTAGTGCTGGGATTACAGGCGTGCGCCATCACGCCCTGCAAGAATTTTTTTTTTTTTTTGGTACCGGGGATTGAACTCACTTGCGAGGCAGGTGGTGGAACCACTGAGCTAAATCCCTGGCCCTGTATCACTTCTCTCTGAGCATGACTTCATGAGTTTCCCTCCCCAGGCTAACGAGAGCAACAAGAACAATCTCTGGGAACCAGCAAGGTCCTCCCAACCTGACAGTGGTCCCGCCATGCTGCAGGGCACGAAGGGGCACAGAAGACCCACCTGGGGAGAAGAGTGGGCTCAGCTGGGCTCTGCTGAGAGTACAACAGTTGTGGCAATGGCTAAAGGTTATTATGATGATGACTATTATAATTAAAAATCACAGCCAACAACCCCTTAAGCAATTTACAGAGCGTTCTCATTATCTCCTGGGATTCTCAAACAGGTGAGGTAGGTAGGGCTAGATGATGACTCTTCACATTTGGCAGATGAGGGAAATGAAGTAACTTGCCCCAGCTATGAAGGGCAGAGAAGGGTAAGCTGAAGAGGAAGTAATGATTATCGAGTGCCTACCGTATGCCTAGGTATCCCCCAGCTCTTATCTTCACCATGTCTCAGCACCACAACACTTGTAAAAGCTACTATCCCCATTTCACAGAAGAGGAAACCGAGGCTGAGAAAACAAATGCTTTACCCTAATTCTCATGGCTGCTCTGTTCAAAGCCTGAATTTGGACCCAGATTTGTAGGATTCCATGGCCTCTTTTTCCATCTTGCTGTCTGTACTGAGTTGAATAGTGACACCCCCTTCTCCAAATTCCTGTCTACCTAGAACCTCAGAATATGACCTTTTTTAGAAATAGGCTCTTTGCAGATGTAACTAGTTAAGTTAAAATCAGGGTAAGTCTTAAACCTACTGTAATATGGCAGGTGTTTTTATAAGAAAAGGAGGAGACACAGAGATGCAGGGAGAAAGTCATATGATGACAGAGGCAGATGATACAGCTGCAAGCCAAGGCTCACAAGTGGCAGCTACCACAAGCTAGGAGAGAGAAGCCTGGAACCAATGGAGCCCTACCCGGACCTCCAAAAGGTACCAAGCCTGATGATGTCTGATTTCAGACTTCTAGCACCCAAAATTGTGAAAATAAATTTCCATGGCTCTAAGCTCCCTGGCTTGCAGGACTTCCTGACAGCAGTCCTGGACATTATTGTGTCCTTTGAGTAACAGACCTGTGACTCTTACACTCTAGTTTTCAGATTTCCAATCTTTTGGCAGCTGATGGGAGTGGGTGGTAAGGAAACCTGGGGGCCCTTGAGAAATCAGTCCATCACAGGAGCTCCTTGATGTTCTGGGCCTGGGTCCTCCACCCACCCTGCTGGGGCCTCCCACCAAGTTTGTTTAGCAACCCTGCCCAGTGTCCTGGTCAACAATGATCCCTTCTGCCCTAAATCATCCTCTACCACCACCTGGAGAACTGTTTTGAAATGCAAATCCGTTCCTTCCGGGTTGGCTCCACCCTTCCAGGAGCCCTACCACCTGTGGTACTTGGGCAAGCTCTCTAGTCAGATCTGGCTCTAACCTTCCCCTCAGCCTTATCTCCAGCCACTCACTCCACATACCCCCACCACCCATCACCTCTGCTCCCCCACTGGGAACCATCTGGGGTTCCCCTAACAAGCCATGCTGCCTTTGAGCTCTCTGTTCCAATGAGCTAGAAGACCAAACCCAACCCACAATCACCTCTGTTCTGCATGAAATCTTTTCCTCCATAAGTAACCACACCCTGGCCCCACCTACATTACCCTTGTGGTATTCCATCTTTACATGGCTGTTCCTACCTCCAGTCTGTGAACACTGTTGAATTTATTTCTCTTTCTGGGGCCTAAGGCCCAAAACAAAGACATTAAGTGTGGAGTAGCCATACAAGTAATAAGATATAACATTTATCAAATGTTTACATATAGTGTCCACATCATGCTAAGCATTCAGTACCTGTTGCCTCATTTAATTCTCAAAACAATCCTTTGAAACACAGACTATTAATGATCCTGTTTCATAGCTGAGAAAATGAAAGATAAAATTATTTGCTCAAGTCCATGCAAATAGTATATGGCAAAGCCTGAACAACTCCAGAGCCAGTGCTAATAACCATCACAACAGTCCTTCCTTATCAGAGGCTTCACTGTCTATGGTTTCAGTTACCTGTAGGCAACTACAGCCTGGAAGTATTAAATGGAAAATTCCAGAAATAAACAATCCATAAATTTAAAAGTATAGGGTGTTCCAAGTAGCATGATGAAATTTCTAACACCATTCTGCTCTGTCCTTCCTGGGATGTGAATCATTCTTTTGTCCAGTGTATCTCCCCTATAGACATTATCTGCCCATTAGTCACTTGGTAGCCATCTTAGATCAAAATATAGTTATCAAAGCCGGGGATTTAGCTCAGTGGTTCTGTCGCCTGCCTTGCAACCACAAGGTCCTGAGTTTGATACCCGGTACCAAAAAAAAAACTCAGTGGTGCCACCGCTTGCATTGCAAGTGCAAGGTCCCAAGTTTGATACCCGATACAGAAAAAAAAAAAATGTGTGTGTGTATTATATATTTATTTATTTATTTATCGGATCGGCTGTTGTGTTTCTACCCAATGATTGTATTCAATCCTTTTATATATAATAATGGCTCCAAAACACAAGAATAGTGATGTGAGCAGTTTGGATATGCTGAAGAGAAGCCATAAAGGGCTTCCTTTAAGTTAAAAAATGAGAAGTTCTTTGTTTGTTTGTTTGTTTGTTTTTGTTTTTTGAGACAGGGTCTCACTATGTAGTTGAGACTGACCTGGAACTCACTATGTAGCTCAGGCTGGTCTTGAACTCACAGAGATCCTCCTGCCTCAGCCTCCGGTGCTGGGATTACAGGCGTGCACCAACATGACCGGCAAAAGTGAGAAGTTCTTAATAGGAAAAAGAAAACATAATATATGTAGGGTTCAGTACTGTCCGTGCTTTCAGGCATCCATTAGGGGTCTTGGAACACGTCCTTGATAGGTAAGGGGGAATTACTGGCAGATAAGGAACATAAGATGTAGAAGTTAAAAAGACAGATAAATTTGCTTGAGAAAAGTCTGTGTCCACGCCAGGAATTTAGCTTAGTTGTTCTGGTGCCTGCCTCAAAAGCACAAGGACCCGAGTTTGATCCCTAGTACCAGAAAAAAAAAAGTTTGTGTCCTGCTTAGACAGTATGTTGTCAAGGCTTTGGGGGAAATTTTCGTTGTCATTTAGCATCATCTCTCATTTTATAAATTAATTCATTAGAAAAATTTATTGAACACAAAGCATAAGTTAGGAACTGTATGGGACACCAGAAAGATTAATAAGTTCCAGTCAAGTGAGGGAAGACAGCCAGCCAAACAACTAACAAGTTCGTGTATGATTACAAATTCTCATAAACCTTATGAGAAATAGCAAGCTCTAAGAATGTATACCAGGAAAAACTGATTTAGTCTAGGGAATTGGCAAATGCTCCCCTGAGAAAATGACTGTTATGGTGAAATCTGAGGAGTGGAAGTTCACTCAGATAAGAAGCAGGAGATCATGTATGCCAGACGGAGGGAATAGCACCTGCAAAATTCCAGAGACAAGAGCTCATGATGCCTGAGTGACTGGTTTCAGAAGAGTGGGCAAGGACTGGATCTGGTAGGTCAAGGCAGTCTGGGGAAACTGAACAGAGCCCAGAATTCCCATTCTGAAAACCTGGCCCAGAGCAGTCACTGTTGAAGAGCCATTGCATTAGCCAGTGAAGCTGTGATCACAAGGAAGACCTGGGACTTGAAACCAGAACCTCTACCTACCAGATTGGGCTTGGGGCTACTCAGATGTTTCAACCTGGAATTGATGACACTTTGAAGACCACTGTTCTACAGCAGAGAGAGGGACGCTGGAGGTGGTGAATGGGGACCATGGCCTGGGTCTGTGGGGGGAGGAATGATGGATTCTAAATTTGGGTAACAAAGAGGCAGGCTCTAACTCTGGGCAAGGGACGGGGCCTCAGAGATCTTCATCCAACCCCCTAGATGCTCAGCCAGGAAATAGGGACCCAGAGAGTTTAGATTCTTTAACATAAGAGAGGCTTAATAAAAATTATGTTGGATGAATAGATAAGTTCATGAAGAGAGTTTGAGCAAAGTCAAAAGGTGACTCCTGGGCCAGACTGCAGGGCCCCTGAGCACCAGGGCAGAGCCTTTCCCTCGTCCTGAGAGTCAGAAAAGGAGACAAGCTCAGCTTTTCCCAGACTCTGCTGCCTTTGGCAGAGAAACACTGTAATCATTGCAGAAATCTGCTGTTGGCCCCCAAATCTATCACCCATCCACCTTCCTTCCTTTTACACTCTCAGCTCCCTCCTTTTACATTCTGATTCCTGTGCACTGATCCTGGCAAGCCACACAGCAGAGGGAGGTGGAGTCACGAGGAAGAACTGTAACCGAAGGAAGTCTCAGTTTTTCTCTATCTTTGTATCTCTGTCAAACTCCAATCTACTTACATTTCAATACCAATATCTGAAACCCATAAAGCCAGAGACAAAATCCTCAAACTTCCTTTTCACCCAGTTTTGCTAAAATAGTGTGGCCCTGGGCAGATCTTTTTAAATTCCTATTCCAGTTGGCAGCAAAATGGCACTTCTCTTGCAAACCCACATGCAGACTCACTAGTACACAATACCTATTATATATACATAAAAGCAAATATACCAAAACTTATAAAAACAGGCACCATGTACATCAAAAGATACCATAGTCACTGTTCATTGATAAAACATATGTATGTGCCCAAATACACCCGAAATGCACAGAACACACACATGCACAGACTACAGACCTAGAAATGTATGCAGCCCCCGTACATGAGGGCAAGGGTACATACACCCAGAGACGTCTCTCAAAGTACAGTGGTCTCCTGACAGGGATTCCTTGGAGTGGCGGCACCGGCCCTTTAAGAGAGTGATTCTCCCTCTTAAAGCTTTTAGGACACGTGAACTGCTGCTCTCCGGCAAGGCAAGGCAAGGGTGAGGGTGAGGGTTGAGGGTAGGAGTGCTGCCGACCTGGCCAGGCTGAGTCTGGCCCTGGGTGACACTTCTTGTGCCACGACGAGGAAACTGATCTCTGAACCCGCTGGGTAACCAGCCTTGGGACCGCCTGCGCCCACACCCATGCCTTCATCTACCGGCCCCTACACACCCCTCCACCCATCCTTTGAGCACACACGGAGGATCGGGGCAGGACACGCCCTCCGCTCTAGCTGTGCCGGGGACTCGGGCTGCACTGTCAGCCTGGCTCCCCCCGACCGGGGTGTGGCAGCCCACCTGCCAGCAGGGATTCTCCGCCCGATCACCCACGCCCCCGCCGCCGCCCACCGCCCAGGCCAGGAGCCCCGTTCAGGGCGACAGCAGCGCCTCGGCCACCGCCCCCCCCACCCCTTCCTCCCGGCAGTGCTGAGACAAAGCCGCGCACACGCACACGGGGGCTACGCGGGGCTACGCGGGCGCATACCCGCCCTCACACGCGCACACACGGGGAGTCACACCGGCGCGCACACAGCGACACACACACTGCCACAAGCAAAGCCACAGAGACACGGCCTCACCCAGGGGTACACACACTGCTGCACATTCGGACACACCCTCTCACTGGCACATCGCGGAGAGACACACGCAGACACCAGACCCTCACCCAGACACATATCACCCAACCCAGACCGCGGGGACACACCGGGCACACCCCTTACGCACGGAAATGCACACCCGGCGCACACGCGCGCGCGCACACACCCCCCAGCATTCACTTGCACACGGGCACAAGCGCACTCACACCCAGCACACCCGGAAACGCGGACCCCGACAAACGTACCCAGTACCGAAAGGCACAACTCGAAGCTCGGGGTCGAAGACCGAGACCGTATCCCCGGTGATCGCCCGGCCTGCGCGCGAGAGCGGAGCTTGGGCTCCTAGGGCCAGGGAGGCGGCTGACCTGCAGTGGCGGGGCGGCTTCCGGGCACCGTCTGTCCCTCGGTCGCTGTGTCTGGTAGCCGCCCGAGCGGGGTG